>NW_027474522.1:0-38083 GCF_050947335.1 Megachile rotundata
TAATATGGCTAATAATATGAGTTAGATTGATAATAATAAGAGTAATAAGTATAGTAATTGTCGTTCTATCGATCATATAGGCATAATATGGCTAATAATATGAGTTAGATTGATAATAATGAGAATAATGAGTATAGTAATTGTAGTTCTATCGATCATATCTGCATAATATGGTTAATAATATGAGTTAGATTCATAATAATAAGAGTAATAAGAATAGTAATTGTCGTTCTATCGATCATTTAAGCATAATATGGCTAATAATATGAGTTAGGTTGATAAAAATAAGAATAATAAGTATAGTAATTGTCGTTCTGTCGATCATGTAAGCATAATATGGCTAATAATATGAGCTAGATTGATAATAATAAGAGCAATAAGTATAATAATTGTAGTTCTATCAATCATATCTGCATAATATGGCTAATAATATGTGTTAGATTGATAATAATAAGAGTAATAAGTATAGTAATTGTCCTTCTATCGATCACATAAGCATAAAATGGCTAATAAAAAGAGTTAGATTGATAATAATAAGAGTAATAAGTATAGTAATTGTCGTTCTATCGATCATATAATCATAATATGGCTAATAATATGGGTTAGATCGATAATAATAAGAGTAATAAGTATAGTAATTGTCGTCCTACCGATCATATAAGCATAATATGGCTTATAATATGAGTTAGATTGATAATAATAAGAGTAATAAGTATAGTAATTGTCGTTCTATAGATCATATCTGCATAATATGGTTAATAATATCAGTTAGATTGATAATAATAAGAGTAAAAAGTATAGTAATTGTCGTTCTATCGACCATTTAAGCATAATATGGCTAATAATATGAGTGAGATTGATAATAATAAGAGTAATAAGTATAGTAATTGTCGTTCTATCGATCAGATTTGCATAATATGGTTAATAATATGAGTTAGATTGATAATAATAAGAGCAATAAGTATAGTAATTGTAGTTCTATCAATCATATCTGCATAATATGGCTAATAATATGAGTTAGATTGATAATAATAAGAGTAATAAGTATAGTTATTGTCGTTCTATCGATCATATAGGCATAATATGGCTAATAATATGAGTTAGATTGATAATAATGAGAATAATGAGTATAGTAATTGTAGTTCTATCGATCATATCTGCATAATATGGTTAATAATATGAGTTAGATTCATAATAATAAGAATAATGAGTATAGTAATTGTAGTTCTATCGATCATATCTGCATAATATGGTTAATAATATGAGTTAGATTCATAATAATAAGAGTAATAAGAATAGTAATTGTCGTTCTATCGATCATTTAAGCATAATATGGCTAATAATATGAGTTAGGTTGATAAAAATAAGAATAATAAGTATAGTAATTGTCGTTCTGTCGATCATGTAAGCATAATATGGCTAATAATATGAGCTAGGTTGATAATAATAAGAGCAATAAGTATGGTGATTGTCGTTCTATCGACCAAATTTGCATAATATGGTTAATAATATGAGTTAGATTGATAATAGTGAGTGTAATAAGTATAGTAATTGACCTCCTATCGATCATATTAGCATAATATGGTTAATAATATGAGTTAGATTGATAATAGTAAGAGTAATGTGTATATTAATTGTCGTTCTATCGATCATATAAGCATAATATGGCTAATAATATGAGTTAGATTGATAATAATAAGAGTAATGAGTATAGTAATTCTCGTTCTATCGGTCATATAAGCATAATATGGCTAATAATATGAGCTAGGTTGAAAATAATAAGAGTGATAAGTATAGTGATTGTCGTTCTATCGATCATATAAGCACAACATGGCTAATAATATGAGTTAGATTGATAATAATAAGAGTAGTGAGTATAGTAATTGTCGTTCTATCGATCATATAAGCATAATATGGCTAATAATATGAGTTAGATTAATAATTATAAGAGAAATGAGTATAGTAATTGTTGTCCTACCGATCATATAGGCATAATATGGCTTATAATATGAGTTAGATTGATAATAATAAGAGTAATGAGTATAGTAATTGTCGTTCTATAGATCATATCTGCATAATATGGTTAATAATATCAGTTAGATTGATAATAATAAGAGTAAAAAGTATAGTAATTGTCGTTCTATCGACCATTTAAGCATAATATGGCTAATAATATGAGTGAGATTGATAATAATAAGAGTAATGAGTATAGTAATTGTCGTTCTATAGATCATATCTGCATAATATGGTTAATAATATCAGTTAGATTGATAATAGTGAGTGTAATAAGTATAGTAATTGTCGTTCTATCGATCATATAAGCATAATATGGCTAATAATATGAGTTAAATTGATAATAATAAGGGTAATAAGTATAGTAATTATCGTTCTACCGATCACATAAGCATAATATGCCTAATAATATGAGTTGGATTGATAATAATAAGAGTAAGAAGTAGAGTAATTATCGTTCTATCGATCATATAAGCATAATATGGCTAATAATATGAGTTAGATTGATAATAATAAGAGTAGAGAGTATAGCAATTGTCGTTCTATCGATCATATAATCATAATATTGCTAATAATATGAGTTAGATTGATAATAATAAGAGTAATAAGTACAGTAATTGTAGTTCTATCGATCATATAGGCATAATATGGCTAATAATATGAGTTAGATTGATAATAATAAGAGTAAAAAGTATAGCAATTGTCGTTCTATCGATCATATAATCATAATATGGCTAATAATATGGGTTAGATTGATAATAATAAGAGTAATGAGTATAGTAATTGTCGTTCTATCGATCATTTAAGCATAATATGGCTAATAATGTGAGTTGGATTGATAATAATAAGAGTAAAAAGTAGAGTAATTGTCGTTCTATCGATCATATAAGCATAATATGGCTAATAATATGAGTTGGATTGATAATGATAAGGGTAATAAGTATAGTAATTGTAGTTCTATCGATCATATAAGCATAATATGGCTAATAATATGGGTTAGATTGATAATGATAAGAGTAATAAGTATAGTAATTATCGTTCTACCGATCATATAAGCATAATATGGCTAATAATATGAGTTAGATTGATAATAATAAGAATAAAAAGTAGAGTAATTGTCGTTCTATCGATCATATAAGCATAGTATGGCTAATAATACGAGTTAGATTGATAATAATAAGAATAAAAAGTATAGTAATTGTCGTTCTATCGATCATTTAAGCATAATATGGCTAATAATATGAGTGAGATTGATAATAATAAGAGTAATAAGTATAGTAATTGTCGTTCTATCGATCATATAATCATAATATGGCTAATAATATGGGTTAGATCGATAATAATAAGAGTAATAAGTATAGTAATTGTCGTTCTATCGATCATATAAGCATAGTATTTCTAATAATATGAGTTAGATTAATAATTATAAGAGAAATGAGTATAGTAATTGTCGTCCTACCGATCATATAAGCATAATATGGCTTATAATATGAGTTAGATTGATAATAATAAGAGTAATCAGTATAGTAATTGTCGTTCTATAGATCATATCTGCATAATATGGTTAATAATATCAGTTAGATTGATAATTATAAGAGTAAAAAGTATAGTAATTGTCGTTCTATCGACCATTTAAGCATAATATGGCTAATAATATGAGTGAGATTGATAATAATAAGAGTAATAAGTATAGTAATTGTCGTTCTATCGATCAGATTTGCATAATATGGTTAATAATATGAGTTAGATTGATAATAATAAGAGCAATAAGTATAGTAATTGTAGTTCTATTAATCATATCTGCATAATATGGCTAATAATATGAGTTAGATTGATAATAATAAGAGTAATAAGTATAGTAATTGTCGTTCTGTCGATCATGTAAGCATAATATGGCTAATAATATGAGCTAGGTTGAAAATAATAAGAGTGATAAGTATAGTGATTGTCGTTCTATCGATCATATAAGCATAACATGGCTAATAATATGAGTTAGATTGATACTAATAAGAGTAGTAAGTATAGTAATTGTCGTTCTATCGATCATATAAGCATAATATGGCTAGTAATATGAGTTAGATTGATAATAGTAAGTGTAATAAGTATAGTAATTGTCGTTCTGTCGATTATATTAGCATAATATGGCTAATAATATGAGTTAGGTTGATAATAATAAGAGTAGTGAGTATAGTAATTGTCGTTCTATCGATCATATAAGCATAATATGGCTAATAATATGAGTTAGATTGATAATAATAAGAGTAATGAGTATAGTAATTCTCGTTCTATCGATCATATAAGCATAATATGGCTAATAATATGAGTTAGATTGATAATAATAAGAGTAGTGAGTATAGTAATTGTCGTTCTATCGATCATATTAGCATAATATGGCTAATAATATGAGTTAGATTGATAATAATAAGAGTAATGAGTATAGTAATTCTCGTTCTATCGATCATATAAGCATAATATGGCTAATAATATGAGTTAGATTGATAATAATAAGAGTAATGGGTATAGTAATTGTCGTTCTATCGATCATATAAGCATAATGTGGCTAATAATATGAGTTAGATTGATAATAATAAGAGTAATCAGTATAGTAATTGTCGTTCTATAGATCATATCTGCATAATATGGTTAATAATATCAGTTAGATTGATAATAATAAGAGTAAAAAGTATAGTAATTGTCGTTCTATCGACCATTTAAGCATAATATGGCTAATAATATGAGTGAGATTGATAATAATAAGAGTAATAAGTATAGTAATTGTCGTTCTATCGATCAGATTTGCATAATATGGTTAATAATATGAGTTAGATTGATAATAATAAGAGCAATAAGTATAGTAATTGTAGTTCTATTAATCATATCTGCATAATATGGCTAATAATATGAGTTAGATTGATAATAATAAGAGTAATAAGTATAGTAATTGTCGTTCTGTCGATCATGTAAGCATAATATGGCTAATAATATGAGCTAGGTTGAAAATAATAAGAGTGATAAGTATAGTGATTGTCGTTCTATCGATCATATAAGCATAACATGGCTAATAATATGAGTTAGATTGATACTAATAAGAGTAGTAAGTATAGTAATTGTCGTTCTATCCATCATATAAGCATAATATGGCTAGTAATATGAGTTAGATTGATAATAGTAAGTGTAATAAGTATAGTAATTGTCGTTCTGTCGATTATATTAGCATAATATGGCTAATAATATGAGTTAGGTTGATAATAATAAGAGTAGTGAGTATAGTAATTGTCGTTCTATCGATCATATAAGCATAATATGGCTAATAATATGAGTTAGATTGATAATAATAAGAGTAATGAGTATAGTAATTCTCGTTCTATCGATCATATAAGCATAATATGGCTAATAATATGAGTTAGATTGATAATAATAAGAGTAGTGAGTATAGTAATTGTCGTTCTATCGATCATATTAGCATAATATGGCTAATAATATGAGTTAGATTGATAATAATAAGAGTAATGAGTATAGTAATTCTCGTTCTATCGATCATATAAGCATAATATGGCTAATAATATGAGTTAGATTGATAATAATAAGAGTAATGGGTATAGTAATTGTCGTTCTATCGATCATATAAGCATAATGTGGCTAATAATATGAGTTAGATTGATAATAATAAGAGCAAAGGTATAGTAAATGTCGTGCTATCGACCATATCTGCATAATATGGTTAATAATATGAGTTAGATTGATAATAGTGAGTGTAGTAAGTATAGTAATTGACCTCCTATCGATCATATTAGCATAATATGGTTAATAATATGAGTTAGATTGATAATAATAAGAGTAATAAGTATAGTAATTGTCGTTCTGTCGATCATGTAAGCATAATATGGCTAATAATATGAGCTAGGTTGAAAATAATAAGAGTGATAAGTATAGTGATTGTCGTTCTATCGATCATATAAGCATAACATGGCTAATAATATGAGTTAGATTGATACTAATAAGAGTAGTAAGTATAGTAATTGTCGTTCTATCGATCATATAAGCATAATATGGCTAGTAATATGAGTTAGATTGATAATAGTAAGTGTAATAAGTATAGTAATTGTCGTTCTGTCGATTATATTAGCATAATATGGCTAATAATATGAGTTAGGTTGATAATAATAAGAGTAGTGAGTATAGTAATTGTCGTTCTATCGATCATATAAGCATAATATGGCTAATAATATGAGTTAGATTGATAATAATAAGAGTAATGAGTATAGTAATTCTCGTTCTATCGATCATATAAGCATAATATGGCTAACAATATGAGTCAGATTGATAATAATAAGAGTAGTGAGTATAGTAATTGTCGTTCTATCGATCATATTAGCATAATATGGCTAATAATATGAGTTAGATTGATAATAATAAGAGTAATGAGTATAGTAATTCTCGTTCTATCGATCATATAAGCATAATATGGCTAATAATATGAGTTAGATTGATAATAATAAGAGTAATGGGTATAGTAATTGTCGTTCTATCGATCATATAAGCATAATGTGGCTAATAATATGAGTTAGATTGATAATAATAAGAGCAAAGGTATAGTAAATGTCGTGCTATCGACCATATCTGCATAATATGGTTAATAATATGAGTTAGATTGATAATAGTGAGTGTAGTAAGTATAGTAATTGACCTCCTATCGATCATATTAGCATAATATGGTTAATAATATGAGTTAGATTGATAATAATAAGAGTAATAAGTATAGTAATTGTCGTTCTGTCGATCATGTAAGCATAATATGGCTAATAATATGAGCTAGGTTGAAAATAATAAGAGTGATAAGTATAGTGATTGTCGTTCTATCGATCATATAAGCATAACATGGCTAATAATATGAGTTAGATTGATACTAATAAGAGTAGTAAGTATAGTAATTGTCGTTCTATCGATCATATAAGCATAATATGGCTAGTAATATGAGTTAGATTGATAATAGTAAGTGTAATAAGTATAGTAATTGTCGTTCTGTCGATTATATTAGCATAATATGGCTAATAATATGAGTTAGGTTGATAATAATAAGAGTAGTGAGTATAGTAATTGTCGTTCTATCGATCATATAAGCATAATATGGTTAATAACATGAGTTAGATTGATAATAGTGAGTGTTATAAGTATAGCAAATGTCGTGCTATCGATCATATCTGCATAATATGGTTAATAATATGAGTTAGATTGATAATAATAAGAGTAATAAGTACAGTAATTGTAGTTCTATTGCTCATATAAGCATAATAAGGCTAATAATATGCGTTAGGTTCATAATAATAAGAGTAATAAGTATAGTAATTGTCGTTCTACCGATCATATTAGCATAATATGGTTAATAATATGAATTAGATTGATAATAATAAGAGTAATAAGTATAGTATTTTTCGTTCTATCGATCATATAAGCATAATATGGCTAATAATATGAGTTAGATTTATAATAATAAGAGTAATAAGTATAGTAATTGTCGTTCTATCGATCATATAAGCATAATATGGCTAATAATATGAGTTAGATTGATAATAATAAGAGTAATAAGTATAGTAATTATCGTTCTATCGATCATATCTGCATAATATGGTTAATAACATGAGTTAGATTGATAATAGTGAGTGTTATAAGTATAGCAAATGTCGTGCTATCGATCATATCTGCATAATATGGTTAATAATATGAGTTAGATTGATAATATTAAGAGTAATAAGTAGAGTAATTGTCGTTCTATCGATCATATAAGCATAATATGGCTAATAATATGAGTTAGATTGATAATAATAAGTGTAATAAGTATAGTAATTGTCGTTCTATGGATCATTTAAGCATAATATGGCTAATAATATGAGTTAGATTGATAGTAATAACAGTAATAAGTATAGTAATTGTCGTTCTATCGATAATATAAGCATAATATGGTTAATAATATGAGTTAGATTGATAATACTCAGAGTAGTGAGTATAGTAATTCTCGTTCTATCGATCATATAAGCATAATATGGCTAATAATATGAGTTAGATTGATAATAATAAGAGTAATGAGTATAGTAATTGTCGTTCTATCGATCATATAAGCATAATATGGCTTATAATATGAGTTAGATTGATAATAATAAGAGTAATCAGTATAGTAATTGTCGTTCTATAGATCATATCTGCATAATATGGTTAATAATATCAGTTAGATTGATAATAATAAGAGTAAAAAGTATAGTAATTGTCGTTCTATCGACCATTTAAGCATAATATGGCTAATAATATGAGTGAGATTGATAATAATAAGAGTAATAAGTATAGTAATTGTCGTTCTATCGATCAGATTTGCATAATATGGTTAATAATATGAGTTAGATTGATAATAATAAGAGCAATAAGTATAGTAATTGTAGTTCTATTAATCATATCTGCATAATATGGCTAATAATATGAGTTAGATTGATAATAATAAGAGTAATAAGTATAGTAATTGTCGTTCTGTCGATCATGTAAGCATAATATGGCTAATAATATGAGCTAGGTTGAAAATAATAAGAGTGATAAGTATAGTGATTGTCGTTCTATCGATCATATAAGCATAACATGGCTAATAATATGAGTTAGATTGATACTAATAAGAGTAGTAAGTATAGTAATTGTCGTTCTATCCATCATATAAGCATAATATGGCTAGTAATATGAGTTAGATTGATAATAGTAAGTGTAATAAGTATAGTAATTGTCGTTCTGTCGATTATATTAGCATAATATGGCTAATAATATGAGTTAGGTTGATAATAATAAGAGTAGTGAGTATAGTAATTGTCGTTCTATCGATCATATAAGCATAATATGGCTAATAATATGAGTTAGATTGATAATAATAAGAGTAATGAGTATAGTAATTCTCGTTCTATCGATCATATAAGCATAATATGGCTAATAATATGAGTTAGATTGATAATAATAAGAGTAGTGAGTATAGTAATTGTCGTTCTATCGATCATATTAGCATAATATGGCTAATAATATGAGTTAGATTGATAATAATAAGAGTAATGAGTATAGTAATTCTCGTTCTATCGATCATATAAGCATAATATGGCTAATAATATGAGTTAGATTGATAATAATAAGAGTAATGGGTATAGTAATTGTCGTTCTATCGATCATATAAGCATAATGTGGCTAATAATATGAGTTAGATTGATAATAATAAGAGCAAAGGTATAGTAAATGTCGTGCTATCGACCATATCTGCATAATATGGTTAATAATATGAGTTAGATTGATAATAGTGAGTGTAGTAAGTATAGTAATTGACCTCCTATCGATCATATTAGCATAATATGGTTAATAATATGAGTTAGATTGATAATAATAAGAGTAATAAGTATAGTAATTGTCGTTCTGTCGATCATGTAAGCATAATATGGCTAATAATATGAGCTAGGTTGAAAATAATAAGAGTGATAAGTATAGTGATTGTCGTTCTATCGATCATATAAGCATAACATGGCTAATAATATGAGTTAGATTGATACTAATAAGAGTAGTAAGTATAGTAATTGTCGTTCTATCGATCATATAAGCATAATATGGCTAGTAATATGAGTTAGATTGATAATAGTAAGTGTAATAAGTATAGTAATTGTCGTTCTGTCGATTATATTAGCATAATATGGCTAATAATATGAGTTAGGTTGATAATAATAAGAGTAGTGAGTATAGTAATTGTCGTTCTATCGATCATATAAGCATAATATGGCTAATAATATGAGTTAGATTGATAATAATAAGAGTAATGAGTATAGTAATTCTCGTTCTATCGATCATATAAGCATAATATGGCTAACAATATGAGTCAGATTGATAATAATAAGAGTAGTGAGTATAGTAATTGTCGTTCTATCGATCATATTAGCATAATATGGCTAATAATATGAGTTAGATTGATAATAATAAGAGTAATGAGTATAGTAATTCTCGTTCTATCGATCATATAAGCATAATATGGCTAATAATATGAGTTAGATTGATAATAATAAGAGTAATGGGTATAGTAATTGTCGTTCTATCGATCATATAAGCATAATGTGGCTAATAATATGAGTTAGATTGATAATAATAAGAGCAAAGGTATAGTAAATGTCGTGCTATCGACCATATCTGCATAATATGGTTAATAATATGAGTTAGATTGATAATAGTGAGTGTAGTAAGTATAGTAATTGACCTCCTATCGATCATATTAGCATAATATGGTTAATAATATGAGTTAGATTGATAATAATAAGAGTAATAAGTATAGTAATTGTCGTTCTGTCGATCATGTAAGCATAATATGGCTAATAATATGAGCTAGGTTGAAAATAATAAGAGTGATAAGTATAGTGATTGTCGTTCTATCGATCATATAAGCATAACATGGCTAATAATATGAGTTAGATTGATACTAATAAGAGTAGTAAGTATAGTAATTGTCGTTCTATCGATCATATAAGCATAATATGGCTAGTAATATGAGTTAGATTGATAATAGTAAGTGTAATAAGTATAGTAATTGTCGTTCTGTCGATTATATTAGCATAATATGGCTAATAATATGAGTTAGGTTGATAATAATAAGAGTAGTGAGTATAGTAATTGTCGTTCTATCGATCATATAAGCATAATATGGTTAATAACATGAGTTAGATTGATAATAGTGAGTGTTATAAGTATAGCAAATGTCGTGCTATCGATCATATCTGCATAATATGGTTAATAATATGAGTTAGATTGATAATAATAAGAGTAATAAGTACAGTAATTGTAGTTCTATTGCTCATATAAGCATAATAAGGCTAATAATATGCGTTAGGTTCATAATAATAAGAGTAATAAGTATAGTAATTGTCGTTCTACCGATCATATTAGCATAATATGGTTAATAATATGAATTAGATTGATAATAATAAGAGTAATAAGTATAGTATTTTTCGTTCTATCGATCATATAAGCATAATATGGCTAATAATATGAGTTAGATTTATAATAATAAGAGTAATAAGTATAGTAATTGTCGTTCTATCGATCATATAAGCATAATATGGCTAATAATATGAGTTAGATTGATAATAATAAGAGTAATAAGTATAGTAATTATCGTTCTATCGATCATATCTGCATAATATGGTTAATAACATGAGTTAGATTGATAATAGTGAGTGTTATAAGTATAGCAAATGTCGTGCTATCGATCATATCTGCATAATATGGTTAATAATATGAGTTAGATTGATAATATTAAGAGTAATAAGTAGAGTAATTGTCGTTCTATCGATCATATAAGCATAATATGGCTAATAATATGAGTTAGATTGATAATAATAAGTGTAATAAGTATAGTAATTGTCGTTCTATGGATCATTTAAGCATAATATGGCTAATAATATGAGTTAGATTGATAGTAATAACAGTAATAAGTATAGTAATTGTCGTTCTATCGATAATATAAGCATAATATGGTTAATAATATGAGTTAGATTGATAATACTCAGAGTAGTGAGTATAGTAATTCTCGTTCTATCGATCATATAAGCATAATATGGCTAATAATATGAGTTAGATTGATAATAATAAGAGTAATGAGTATAGTAATTGTCGTTCTATCGATCATATAAGCATAATATGGCTTATAATATGAGTTAGATTGATAATAATAAGAGTAATAAGTATAGTAATTGCAGTTCTATTGCTCATATAAGCATAATATGGCTAATAATATGAGTTAGATTGATAATAATAAGAGTAGTAAGTATAGTAAATGTCGTGCTATCGATCATATCTGCATAATATGGTTAATAACATGAGTTAGATTGATAATAGTGAGTGTAATAAGTATAGTAAATGTCGTTCTATCGATCATATAATCATAATGTGGGTAATAATATGAGTTGGATTGATAATAATAAGAGTAATGAGTATAGTAATTGTAGTTCTATAGATCATATCTGCATAATATGGTTAATAATATGAGTTAGATTGATAATACTCAGAGTAGTGAATATAGTAATTCTCGTTCTATCGATCATATAAGCATAATATGGCTAATAATATGAGGTAGATTGATAATAATAAGAGAAATGAGTATAGTAATTGTAGTTCTATAGATCATATCTGCATAATATGGTTAATAATATGAGTTAGATTCATAATAATAAGAGTAATAGGTATAGCAAATGTCGTGCTATCGATCATATCTGCATAATATGGTTAATAATATGAGTTAGATTGATAATAATAAGAGTAATAAGTAGAGTAATTGTCGTTCTATCGATCATATAAGCATAATATGGCTAATAATATGAGTTAGATTGATAGTAATAACAGTAATAAGTATAGTAATTGTCGTTCTATCGATAATATAAGCATAATATGGTTAATAATATAAGTTAGATTGATAATACTCAGAGTAGTGAGTATAGTAATTCTCGTTCTATCGATCATATAAGCATAATATGGCTAATAATATGAGTTAGATTGATAATAATAAGAGTAGTGAGTATAGTAATTCTCGTTCTATCGATCATATAAGCATAATATGGCTAATAATATGAGTTAGATTGATAATAATAAGAGTAATGAGTATAGTAATTGTCGTTCTATCGATCATATAAGCATAATATGGCTTATAATATGAGTTAGATTGATAATAATAAGAGTAATAAGTATAGTAATTGCAGTTCTATTGCTCATATAAGCATAATATGGCTAATAATATGAGTTAGATTGATAATAATAAGAGTAGTAAGTATAGTAAATGTCGTGCTATCGATCATATCTGCATAATATGGTTAATAACATGAGTTAGATTGATAATAGTGAGTGTAATAAGTATAGTAAATGTCGTTCTATCGATCATATAATCATAATGTGGGTAATAATATGAGTTGGATTGATAATAATAAGAGTAATGAGTATAGTAATTGTAGTTCTATAGATCATATCTGCATAATATGGTTAATAATATGAGTTAGATTGATAATACTCAGAGTAGTGAATATAGTAATTCTCGTTCTATCGATCATATAAGCATAATATGGCTAATAATATGAGGTAGATTGATAATAATAAGAGAAATGAGTATAGTAATTGTAGTTCTATAGATCATATCTGCATAATATGGTTAATAATATGAGTTAGATTCATAATAATAAGAGTAATAGGTATAGCAAATGTCGTGCTATCGATCATATCTGCATAATATGGTTAATAATATGAGTTAGATTGATAATAATAAGAGTAATAAGTAGAGTAATTGTCGTTCTATCGATCATATAAGCATAATATGGCTAATAATATGAGTTAGATTGATAGTAATAACAGTAATAAGTATAGTAATTGTCGTTCTATCGATAATATAAGCATAATATGGTTAATAATATGAGTTAGATTGATAATACTCAGAGTAGTGAGTATAGTAATTCTCGTTCTATCGATCATATAAGCATAATATGGCTAATAATATGAGTTAGATTGATAATAATAAGAGTAGTGAGTATAGTAATTCTCGTTCTATCGATCATATAAGCATAATATGGCTAATAATATGAGTTAGATTGATAATAATAAGAGTAATGAGTATAGTAATTGTCGTTCTATCGATCATATAAGCATAATATGGCTTATAATATGAGTTAGATTGATAATAATAAGAGTAATAAGTATAGTAATTGCAGTTCTATTGCTCATATAAGCATAATATGGCTAATAATATGAGTTAGATTGATAATAATAAGAGTAGTAAGTATAGTAAATGTCGTGCTATCGATCATATCTGCATAATATGGTTAATAACATGAGTTAGATTGATAATAGTGAGTGTAATAAGTATAGTAAATGTCGTTCTATCGATCATATAATCATAATGTGGGTAATAATATGAGTTGGATTGATAATAATAAGAGTAATGAGTATAGTAATTATAGTTCTATAGATCATATCTGCATAATATGGTTAATAATATGAGTTAGATTGATAATACTCAGAGTAGTGAATATAGTAATTCTCGTTCTATCGATCATATAAGCATAATATGGCTAATAATATGAGGTAGATTGATAATAATAAGAGAAATGAGTATAGTAATTGTAGTTCTATAGATCATATCTGCATAATATGGTTAATAATATGAGTTAGATTCATAATAATAAGAGTAATAGGTATAGCAAATGTCGTGCTATCGATCATATCTGCATAATATGGTTAATAATATGAGTTAGATTGATAATAATAAGAGTAATAAGTAGAGTAATTGTCGTTCTATCGATCATATAAGCATAATATGGCTAATAATATGAGTTAGATTGATAGTAATAACAGTAATAAGTATAGTAATTGTCGTTCTATCGATAATATAAGCATAATATGGTTAATAATATGAGTTAGATTGATAATACTCAGAGTAGTGAGTATAGTAATTCTCGTTCTATCGATCATATAAGCATAATATGGCTAATAATATGAGTTAGATTGATAATAATAAGAGTAGTGAGTATAGTAATTCTCGTTCTATCGATCATATAAGCATAATATGGCTAATAATATGAGTTAGATTGATAATAATAAGAGTAATGAGTATAGTAATTGTCGTTCTATCGATCATATAAGCATAATATGGCTTATAATATGAGTTAGATTGATAATAATAAGAGTAATGAGTATAGTAATTGTAGTTCTATAGATCATATCTGCATAATATGGTTAATAATATGAGTTAGATTCATAATAATAAGAGTAATAGGTATAGCAAATGTCGTGCTATCGATCATATCTGCATAATATGGTTAATAATATGAGTTAGATTGATAATAATAAGAGTAATAAGTAGAGTAATTGTCGTTCTATCGATCATATAAGCATAATATGGCTAATAATATGAGTTAGATTGATAGTAATAACAGTAATAAGTATAGTAATTGTCGTTCTATCGATAATATAAGCATAATATGGTTAATAATATGAGTTAGATTGATAATACTCAGAGTAGTGAGTATAGTAATTGTCGTTCTATCGATCATATAAGCATAATATGGCTAATAATATGAGTTAGATTGATAATAATAAGAGAAATGAGTATAGTAATTGTAGTTCTATAGATCATATCTGCATAATATGGTTAATAATATGAGTTAGATTCATAATAATAAGAGTAATAGGTATAGCAAATGTCGTGCTATCGATCATATCTGCATAATATGGTTAATAATATGAGTTAGATTGATAATAATAAGAGTAATAAGTAGAGTAATTGTCGTTCTATCGATCATATAAGCATAATATGGCTAATAATATGAGTTAGATTGATAGTAATAACAGTAATAAGTATAGTAATTGTCGTTCTATCGATAATATAAGCATAATATGGTTAATAATATGAGTTAGATTGATAATACTCAGAGTAGTGAGTATAGTAATTCTCGTTCTATCGATCATATAAGCATAATATGGCTAATAATATGAGTTAGATTGATAATAATAAGAGTAATGAGTATAGTAATTGTCGTTCTATCGATCATATAAGCATAATATGGCTTATAATATGAGTTAGATTGATAATAATAAGAGTAATAAGTATAGTAATTGTAGTTCTATTGCTCATATAAGCATAATATGGCTAATAATATGAGTTAGATTGATAATAATAAGAGTAGTAAGTATAGTAAATGTCGTGCTATCGATCATATCTGCATAATATGGTTAATAATATGAGTTAGATTGATAATAGTAAGAGTAATGTGTATAGTAAATGTCGTGCTATCGACCATATCTGCACAATATGGTTAATAATATGAGTTAGATTGATAACAGTGAGTGTAATAAGTATAGTAATTGTCGTTCTATCGATCATATTAGCATAATATGGTTAATAATATGAATCGGATTGATAATAATAAGAGTAATATGTATAGTATTTGTCGTTCTATCGATCATATAAGCATAATATGGCTAATAATATGAGTCAGATTTATAATAATTAGAGTAATAAGTATAGTAATTGTCGTTCTATCGATCATATCTGCATAATATGGTTAATAACATGAGTTACATTGATAATAGTGAGTGTAATAAGTATAGTAAATGTCGTTCTATCGATCATATAATCATAATGTGGGTAATAATATGAGTTGGATTGATAATAATAAGAGTAATGAGTATAGTAATTGTAGTTCTATAGATCATATCTGCATAATATGGTTAATAATATGAGTTAGATTGATAATACTCAGAGTAGTGAATATAGTAATTCTCGTTCTATCGATCATATAAGCATAATATGGCTAATAATATGAGTTAGATTGATAATAATAAGAGAAATGAGTATAGTAATTGTAGTTCTATAGATCATATCTGCATAATATGGTTAATAATATGAATTAGATTCATAATAATAAGAGTAATAGGTATAGCAAATGTCGTGCTATCGATCATATCTGCATAATATGGTTAATAATATGAGTTAGATTGATAATAATAAGAGTAATAAGTAGAGTAATTGTCGTTCTATCGATCATATAAGCATAATATGGCTAATAATATGAGTTAGATTGATAATAATAAGTGTAATAAGTATAGTAATTGTCGTTCTATCGATCATTTAAGCATAATATGGCTAATAATATGAGTTAGATTGATAATAATAAGAGTAATGAGTATAGTAATTGTCGTTCTATCGATCATATAAGCATAATATGGCTTATAATATGAGTTAGATTGATAATAATAAGAGTAATAAGTATAGTAATTGTAGTTCTATTGCTCATATAAGCATAATATGGCTAATAATATGAGTTAGATTGATAATAATAAGAGTAGTAAGTATAGTAAATGTCGTGCTATCGATCATATCTGCATAATATGGTTAATAATATGAGATAGATTGATAATAGTAAGAGTAATGTGTATAGTAAATGTCGTGCTATCGACCATATCTGCACAATATGGTTAATAATATGAGTTAGATTGATAACAGTGAGTGTAATAAGTATAGTAATTGTCGTTCTATCGATCATATTAGCATAATATGGTTAATAATATGAATCGGATTGATAATAATAAGAGTAATATGTATAGTATTTGTCGTTCTATCGATCATATAAGCATAATATGGCTAATAATATGAGTCAGATTTATAATAATAAGAGTAATAAGTATAGTAATTGTCGTTCTATCGATCATATCTGCATAATATGGTTAGTAACATGAGTTAGATTGATAATAGTGAGTGTAATAAGTATAGTAAATGTCGTTCTATCGATCATATAATCATAATGTGGGTAATAATATGAGTTGGATTGATAATAATAAGAGTAATGAGTATAGTAATTGTAGTTCTATAGATCATATCTGCATAATATGGTTAATAATATGAGTTAGATTGATAATACTCAGAGTAGTGAGTATAGTAATTCTCGTTCTATCGATCATATAAGCATAATATGGCTAATAATATGAGTTAGATTGATAATAATAAGAGTAATAAGTATAGTAATTGTCGTTCTATCGATCATTTAAGCATAATATGGCTACTAATATGAGTTAGATTGATAGTAATAACAGTAATAAGTAAAGTAGTTGTCGTTCTATCGATAATATAAGCATAATATGGTTAATAATATGAGTTAGATTGATAATACTCAGAGTAGTGAGTATAGTAATTCTCGTTCTATCGATCATATAAGCATAATATGGCTAATAATATGAGTTAGATTGATAATAATAAGAGCAATGAGTATAGTAATTGTCGTTCTATCGATCATATAAGCATAATATGGCTAATAATATGAGTTAGATTGATAATACTAAGAGTAGTGTGTATAGTAATTGTAGTTCTATCGATCATTTAAGCATAATATGGCTAATAATATGAGTTGGATTGATAATAATAAAAGTAATAAGTATAGTAATTGTCGTTCTATCGATAATACAAGCATAATATGGCTAATAATATGAGTTAGATTGATAATAATAAGAGTAATAAGTATAGTAATTGTCGTTCTATCGATCATATCTGCATAATATGGTTAATAACATGAGTTAGATTGATAATAGTGAGTGTAATAAGTATAGTAAATGTCGTTCTATCGATCATATAATCATAATGTGGGTAATAATATGAGTTGGATTGATAATAATAAGAGTAATGAGTATAGTAATTTTCGTTCTATGGATCATTTAAGCATAATATGGCTAATAATATGAGTTAGATTGATAGTAATAACAGTAATAAGTATAGTAATTGTCGTTCTATCGATAATATAAGCATAATATGGTTAATAATATGAGTTAGATTGATAATACTCAGAGTAGTGAGTATAGTAATTCTCGTTCTATCGATCATATAAGCATAATATGGCTAATAATATGAGTTAGATTGATAATAATAAGAGTAATGAGTATAGTAATTGTCGTTCTATCGATCATATAAGCATAATATGGCTAATAATATGAGTTAGATTGATAATAATAAGAGAAATGAGTATAGTAATTGTAGTTCTATAGATCATATCTGCATAATATGGTTAATAATATGAGTTAGATTCATAATAATAAGAGTAATAGGTATAGCAAATGTCGTGCTATCGATCATATCTGCATAATATGGTTAATAATATGAGTTAGATTGATAATAATAAGAGTAATAAGTAGAGTAATTGTCGTTCTATCGATCATATAAGCATAATGTGGCTAATAATATGAGTTAGATTGATAATGATAAGAGTAATAAGTATAGTAATTGTCGTTCTATCGATATTATAAGCATAATATGGCTAATAATAAGAGTTAGATTGATAATAATAAGAGTAATGAGTATAGCAAATGTCGTGCTATCGATCATATCTGCATAATATGGTTAATAATATGAGTTAGATTGATAATAATAAGAGTAATAAGTAGAGTAATTGTCGTTCTATCGATCATATAAGCATAATATGGCTAATAATATGAGTTAGATTGATAATAATAAGTGTAATAAGTATAGTAATTGTCGTTCTATCGATCATTTAAGCATAATATGGCTAATAATATGAGTTAGATTGATAGTAATAACAGTAATAAGTATAGTAATTGTCGTTCTATCGATCATATCTGCATAATATGGTTAGTAACATGAGTTAGATTGATAATAGTGAGTGTAATAAGTATAGTAAATGTCGTTCTATCGATCATATAATCATAATGTGGGTAATAATATGAGTTGGATTGATAATAATAAGAGTAATGAGTATAGTAATTGTAGTTCTATAGATCATATCTGCATAATATGGTTAATAATATGAGTTAGATTGATAATACTCAGAGTAGTGAGTATAGTAATTCTCGTTCTATCGATCATATAAGCATAATATGGCTAATAATATGAGTTAGATTGATAATAATAAGAGTAATAAGTATAGTAATTGTCGTTCTATCGATCATTTAAGCATAATATGGCTACTAATATGAGTTAGATTGATAGTAATAACAGTAGTAAGTAAAGTAATTGTCGTTCTATCGATAATATAAGCATAATATGGTTAATAATATGAGTTAGATTGATAATACTCAGAGTAGTGAGTATAGTAATTCTCGTTCTATCGATCATATAAGCATAATATGGCTAATAATATGAGTTAGATTGATAATAATAAGAGTAATGAGTATAGTAATTGTCGTTCTATCGATCATATAAGCATAATATGGCTAATAATATGAGTTAGATTGATAATACTAAGAGTAGTGTGTATAGTAATTGTAGTTCTATCGATCATTTAAGCATAATATGGCTAATAATATGAGTTGGATTGATAATAATAAAAGTAATAAGTATAGTAATTGTCGTTCTATCGATAATACAAGCATAATATGGCTAATAATATGAGTTAGATTGATAATAATAAGAGTAATGAGTATAGTAATTGTCGTTCTATCGATCATATAAGCATAATATGGCTTATAATATGAGTTAGATTGATAATAATAAGAGTAATAAGTATAGTAATTGTAGTTCTATTGCTCATATAAGCATAATATGGCTAATAATATGAGTTAGATTGATAATAATAAGAGTAGTAAGTATAGTAAATGTCGTGCTATCGATCATATCTGCATAATATGGTTAATAATATGAGTTAGATTGATAATAGTAAGAGTAATGTGTATAGTAAATGTCGTGCTATCGACCATATCTGCACAATATGGTTAATAATATGAGTTAGATTGATAACAGTGAGTGTAATAAGTATAGTAATTGTCGTTCTATCGATCATATTAGCATAATATGGTTAATAATATGAATCGGATTGATAATAATAAGAGTAATATGTATAGTATTTGTCGTTCTATCGATCATATAAGCATAATATGGCTAATAATATGAGTCAGATTTATAATAATAAGAGTAATAAGTATAGTAATTGTCGTTCTATCGATCATATCTGCATAATATGGTTAATAACATGAGTTAGATTGATAATAGTGAGTGTAATAAGTATAGTAAATGTCGTTCTATCGATCATATAATCATAATGTGGGTAATAATATGAGTTGGATTGATAATAATAAGAGTAATGAGTATAGTAATTGTAGTTCTATAGATCATATCTGCATAATATGGTTAATAATATGAGTTAGATTGATAATACTCAGAGTAGTGAGTATAGTAATTCTCGTTCTATCGATCATATAAGCATAATATGGCTAATAATATGAGTTAGATTGATAATACTAAGAGTAGTGTGTATAGTAATTGTAGTTCTATCGATCATTTAAGCATAATATGGCTAATAATATGAGTTGGATTGATAATAATAAAAGTAATAAGTATAGTAATTGTCGTTCTATCGATAATATAAGCATAATATGGCTAATAATATGAGTTAGATTGATAATAATAAGAGTAATGAGTATAGTAATTGTAGTTCTATAGATCATATCTGCATAATATGGTTAATAATATGAGTTAGATTCATAATAATAGGAGTAATAGGTATAGCAAATGTCGTGCTATCGATCATATCTGCATAATATGGTTAATAATATGAGTTAGATTGATAATAATAAGAGTAATAAGTAGAGTAATTGTCGTTCTATCGATCATATAAGCATAATATGGTTAATAATATGAGTTAGATTGATAATAATAAGAGTAATAAGTATAGTAATTGTCGTTCTATCGATCATATAAGCATAATGTGGCTAATAGTATGAGTTAGATTGATAATAATAAGAGTAATAAGTATAGTAATTGTCGTTGTATCGATATTATAAGCATAATATGGCTAATAATAAGAGTTAGATTGATAATAATAAGAGTAATGAGTATAGTAATTGTAGTTCTATCGATCATATCTGCATAATATGGTTAATAATATGAGTTAGATTCATAATAATAAGAGAAATAAGTATAGTAATTGTCGTTCTATCGATCATATACGCATAATATGGGTAATAATATGAGTTCAATTGATAATAATAAGAGTAATAAGTATAGTAATTGCCGTTCTATCGATCATTTAAGCATAATATGGCTAATAATATGAGTTAGATTGATAATACTAAGAGTAGTGAGTATAGTAATTCTCGTTCTATCGATCATATAAGCATAATATGGCCAATAATATGAGTTAGATTGATAATAATAAGAGTAATGAGTATAGTAATTGTCGTTCTATCGATCATATCTGCATAATATGGTTAATAACATGAGTTAGATTGATAATAGTGAGTGTAATAAGTATAGTAAATGTCGTTCTATCGATCATATAATCATAATGTGGGTAATAATATGAGTTGGATTGATAATAATAAGAGTAATGAGTATAGTAATTGTAGTTCTATAGATCATATCTGCATAATATGGTTAATAATATGAGTTAGATTGATAATACTCAGAGTAGTGAGTATAGTAATTCTCGTTCTATCGATCATATAAGCATAATATGGCTAATAATATGAGTTAGATTGATAATAATAAGAGTAATAAGTATAGTAATTGTCGTTCTATCGATCATTTAAGCATAATATGGCTACTAATATGAGTTAGATTGATAGTAATAACAGTAATAAGTATAGTAATTGTCGTTCTATCGATAATATAAGCATAATATGGTTAATAATATGAGTTAGATTGATAATACTCAGAGTAGTGGGTATAGTAATTCTCGTTCTATCGATCATATAAGCATAATATGGCTAATAATATGAGTTAGATTGATAATAATAAGAGTAATGAGTATAGTAATTGTCGTTCTATCGATCATATAAGCATAATATGGCTAATAATATGAGTTAGATTGATAATACTAAGAGTAGTGTGTATAGTAATTGTAGTTCTATCGATCATTTAAGCATAATATGGCTAATAATATGAGTTGGATTGATAATAATAAAAGTAATAAGTATAGTAATTGTCGTTCTATCGATAATATAAGCATAATATGGCTAATAATATGAGTTAGATTGATAATAATAAGAGTAATGAGTATAGTAATTGTCGTTCTATCGATCATATAAGCATAATATGGCTTATAATATGAGTTAGATTGATAATAATAAGAGTAATAAGTATAGTAATTGTAGTTCTATTGCTCATATAAGCATAATATGGCTAATAATATGAGTTAGATTGATAATGATAAGAGTAGTAAGTATAGTAAATGTCGTGCTATCGATCATATCTGCATAATATGGTTAATAATATGAGTTAGATTGATAATAGTAAGAGTAATGTGTATAGTAAATGTCGTGCTATCGACCATATCTGCACAATATGGTTAATAATATGAGTTAGATTGATAACAGTGAGTGTAATAAGTATAGTAATTGTCGTTCTATCGATCATATTAGCATAATATGGTTAATAATATGAATCGGATTGATAATAATAAGAGTAATATGTATAGTATTTGTCGTTCTATCGATCATTTAAGCATAATATGGCTAATAATATGAGTCAGATTTATAATAATAAGAGTAATAAGTATAGTAATTGTCGTTCTATCGATCATATCTGCATAATATGGTTAATAACATGAGTTAGATTGATAATAGTGAGTGTAATAAGTATAGTAAATGTCGTTCTATCGATCATATAATCATAATGTGGGTAATAATATGAGTTGGATTGATAATAATAAGAGTAATGAGTATAGTAATTGTAGTTGTATAGATCATATCTGCATAATATGGTTAATAATATGAGTTAGATTGATAATACTCAGAGTAGTGAGTATAGTAATTCTCGTTCTATCGATCATATAAGCATAATATGGCTAATAATATGAGTTAGATTGATAATAATAAGAGTAATAAGTATAGTAATAGTCGTTCTATCGATCATTTAAGCATAATATGGCTACTAATATGAGTTAGATTGATAGTAATAACAGTAATAAGTATAGTAATTGTCGTTCTATCGATAATATAAGCATAATATGGTTAATAATATGAGTTAGATTGATAATACTCAGAGTAGTGAGTATAGTAATTCTCGTTCTATCGATCATATAAGCATAATATGGCTAATAATATGAGTTAGATTGATAATAATAAGAGTAATGAGTATAGTAATTGTCGTTCTATCGATCATATAAGCATAATATGGCTAATAATATGAGTTAGATTGATAATACTAAGAGTAGTGTGTATAGTAATTGTAGTTCTATCGATCATTTAAGCATAATATGGCTAATAATATGAGTTGGATTGATAATAATAAAAGTAATAAGTATAGTAATTGTCGTTCTATCGATAATATAAGCATAATATGGCTAATAATATGAGTTAGATTGATAATAATAAGAGTAATGAGTATAGTAATTGTAGTTCTATAGATCATATCTGCATAATATGGTTAATAATATGAGTTAGATTCATAATAATAGGAGTAATAGGTATAGCAAATGTCGTGCTACCGATCATATCTGCATAATATGGTTAATAATATGAGTTAGATTGATAATAATAAGAGTAATAAGTAGAGTAATTGTCGTTCTATCGATCATATAAGCATAATATGGTTAATAATATGAGTTAGATTGATAATAATAAGAGTAATAAGTATAGTAATTGTCGTTCTATCGATCATATAAGCATAATGTGGCTAATAATATGAGTTAGATTGATAATAATAAGAGTAATAAGTATAGTAATTGTCGTTGTATCGATATTATAAGCATAATATGGCTAATAATAAGAGTTAGGTTGATAATAATAAGAGTAATGAGTATAGTAATTGTAGTTCTATCGATCATATCTGCATAATATGGTTAATAATATGAGTTAGATTCATAATAATAAGAGTAAGAAGTATAGTAATTGTCGTTCTATCGATCATATACGCATAATATGGGTAATAATATGAGTTCAATTGATAATAATAAGAGTAATAAGTATAGTAATTGCCGTTCTATCGATCATTTAAGCATAATATGGCTAATAATATGAGTTAGATTGATAATACTAAGAGTAGTGAGTATAGTAATTCTCGTTCTATCGATCATATAAGCATAATATGGCTAATAATATGAGTTAGATTGATAATAATAAGAGTAATGAGTATAGTAATTGCAGTTCTATCGATCATATCTGCATAATATGGTTAATAATATGAGTTAGATTGATAATAATAAGAGTAATAAGTACAGTAATTGTAGTTCTATTGCTCATATAAGCATAATATGGCTAATAATATGAGTTAGGTTCATAATAATAAGAGTAATAAGTATAGTAATTGTCGTTCTATCGATCATATTAGCATAATATGGTTAATAATATGAATTAGATTGATAATAATAAGAGTAATAAGTAGAGTATTTGTCGTTCTATCGATCATATAAGCATAATATGGCTAATAATATGAGTTAGATTTATAATAATAAGAGTAATAAGTATAGTAATTGTCGTTCTATCGATCATATAAGCATAATATGGCTAATAATATGAGTTAGATTGATAATAATAAGAGTAATAAGTATAGTAATTGTCGTTCTATCGATCATATCTGCATAATATGGTTAATAACATGAGTTAGATTGATAATAGTGAGTGTAATAAGTATAGCAAATGTCGTGCTATCGATCATATCTGCATAATATGGTTAATAATATGAGTTAGATTGATAATAATAAGAGTAATAAGTAGAGTAATTGTCGTTCTATCGATCATATAAGCATAATATGGTTAATAATATGAGTTAGATTGATAATAATAAGAGTAATAAGTATAGTAATTGTCGTTCTATCGATCATTTATGCATAATATGGCTAATAATATGAGTTAGATTGATAATAATAAGAGTAGTAAGTATAGTAAATGTCGTTCTATCGATCATATCTGCATAATATGGTTAATAACATGAGTTAGATTGATAATAGTGAGTGTAATAAGTATAGTAAATGTCGTTCTATCGATCATTTATGCATAATATGGCTAATAATAAGAGTTAGATTGATAATATTAAGAGTAGTGAGTATAGTAATTCTCGTTCTATCGATCATATAAGCATAATATGGCTAATAATATGAGTTAGATTGATAATAATAAGAGTAATAAGTATAGTAATTGTAGTTCTATCGATCATATCTGCATAATATGGTTAATAATATGAGTTAGATTCATAATAATAAGAGTAATAAGTATAGTAATTGTCGTTCTATCGATCATATAAGCATAATATGGCTAATAATATGAGTTAGGTTGATAATAATAAGAGTAATAAGTATAGTGATTGTCGTTCTACCGATCAAATTTGCATAATATGGTTAATAATATGAGTTAGATTGATAACAGTGAGTGTAATAAGTATAGTAATTGTCGTTCTCTTGATCATATTAGCATAATATGGCTAATAATATGAGTTAGATTGATAATACTAAGAGTAGTGAGTATAGTAATTGTAGTTCTATCGATCATATCTGTATAATATGGTTAATAATATGAGTTAGATTGATAATAGTAAGAGTAGTGAGTATAGTAATTGTCGTTCTATCGATCATATAAGCATAATATGGCTAATAATATGAGTTAGATTGATAATAATAAGAGTAATAAGAATAGTAATTGTCGTTCTATCGATCATTTAAGCATAATATGGCTAATAATATGAGTTAGATTGATAGTAATAACAGTAATAAGTATAGTAATTGTCGTTCTATCGATCATATCTGCATAATATGGTTAATAATATGAGTTAGATTCATAATAATAAGAGTAATAAGTATAGTAATTGTCGTTCTATCGATCATATAAGCATAATATGGCTAATAATATGAGTTAGGTTGATAATAATAAGAGTAATAAGTATAGTGATTGTCGTTCTACCGACCAAATTTGCATAATATGGTTAATAATATGAGTTAGATTGATAACAGTGAGTGTAATAAGTATAGTAATTGTCGTTCTCTCGATCATATTAGCATAATATGGCTAATAATATGAGTTAGATTGATAATACTAAGAGTAGTGAGTATAGTAATTGTAGTTCTATCGATCATATCTGTATAATATGGTTAATAATATGAGTTAGATTGATAATAGTAAGAGTAGTGAGTATAGTAATTGTCGTTCTATCGATCATATAAGCATAATATGGCTAATAATATGAGTTAGATTGATAATAATAAGAGTAATAAGTATAGTAATTATAGTACTATCGATCATATCTGCATAATATGGTTAATAATATGAGTTAGATTCATAATAATAAGAGTAATAAGTATAGTAATTGTCGTTCTATCGATCATATCTGCATAATATGGTTAATAACATGAGTTAGATTGATAATAGTGAGTGTAATAGGTATAGTAAATGTCGTTCTATCGATCATTTATGCATAATATGGCTAATAATAAGAGTTAGATTGATAATATTAAGAGTAGTGAGTATAGTAATTCTCGTTCTATCGATCATATAAGCATAATATGGCTAATAATATGAGTTAGATTGATAATAATAAGAGTAATAAGTATAGTAATTATAGTACTATCGATCATATCTGCATAATATGGTTAATAATATGAGTTAGATTCATAATAATAAGAGTAATAAGTATAGTAATTGTCGTTCTATCGATCATATAAGCATAATATGGCTAATAATATGAGTTAGTTGGATAATAATAAGAGTAATAAGTATAGTGATTGTCGTTCTCTCGATCATATTAGCATAATATGGCTAATAATATGAGTTAGATTGATAATACTAAGAGTAGTGAGTATAGTAATTGTAGATCTATCGATCATTTAAGCATAATATGGCTAATAATATGAGTTGGATTGATAATAATAAAAGTAATAAGTATAGTAATTGCCGTTCTATCGATAATATAAGCATAATATGGCTAATAATATGAGTTAGGTTCACAATAATAAGAGTAATAAGTATAGTAATTGTCGTTCTATCGATCATATCTGCATAATATGGTTAATAATATGAGTTAGATTCATAATAATAAGAGTAATAAGTATAGTAATTCTCGTTCTATCGATCATAGAGGCATAATATGGCTAATAATATTAGTTAGATCGATAATAATAAGAGTAATGAGTATAGTAATTGTAGTTCTATCGATCATATCTGCATAATATGGTTAATAATATGAGTTAGATTGATAATAATAAGAGTAATAAGTATAGTAATTGTCGTTCTATCGATATTATAAGCATAATATGGCTAATAATATGAGTTAGGTTGATAATAATAAGAGTAATAAGTATAGTGATTGTCGTTCTACCGACCAAATTTGCATAATATGGTTAATAATATGAGTTAGATTGATAACAGTGAGTGTAATAAGTATAGTAATTGTCGTTCTATCGATCATATAAGCATAATATGGCTAATAATATGAGTTAGATTTATAATAATAAGAGTAATAAGTATAGTAATTGTCGTTCTATCGATCATATAAGCATAATATGGCTAATAATATGAGTTAGATTGATAATAATAAGAGTAATAAGTATAGTAATTGTCGTTCTATCGATCATATCTGCATAATATGGTTAATAACATGAGTTAGATTGATAATAGTGAGTGTAATAAGTATAGCAAATGTCGTGCTATCGATCATATCTGCATAATATGGTTAATAATATGAGTTAGATTGATAATAATAAGAGTAATAAGTAGAGTAATTGTCGTTCTATCGATCATATAAGCATAATATGGTTAATAATATGAGTTAGATTGATAATAATAAGAGTAATAAGTATAGTAATTGTCGTTCTATCGATCATTTATGCATAATATGGCTAATAATATGAGTTAGATTGATAATAATAAGAGTAGTAAGTATAGTAAATGTCGTTCTATCGATCATATCTGCATAATATGGTTAATAACATGAGTTAGATTGATAATAGTGAGTGTAATAAGTATAGTAAATGTCGTTCTATCGATCATTTATGCATAATATGGCTAATAATAAGAGTTAGATTGATAATATTAAGAGTAGTGAGTATAGTAATTCTCGTTCTATCGATCATATAAGCATAATATGGCTAATAATATGAGTTAGATTGATAATAATAAGAGTAATAAGTATAGTAATTGTAGTTCTATCGATCATATCTGCATAATATGGTTAATAATATGAGTTAGATTCATAATAATAAGAGTAATAAGTATAGTAATTGTCGTTCTATCGATCATATAAGCATAATATGGCTAATAATATGAGTTAGGTTGATAATAATAAGAGTAATAAGTATAGTGATTGTCGTTCTACCGATCAAATTTGCATAATATGGTTAATAATATGAGTTAGATTGATAACAGTGAGTGTAATAAGTATAGTAATTGTCGTTCTCTTGATCATATTAGCATAATATGGCTAATAATATGAGTTAGATTGATAATACTAAGAGTAGTGAGTATAGTAATTGTAGTTCTATCGATCATATCTGTATAATATGGTTAATAATATGAGTTAGATTGATAATAGTAAGAGTAGTGAGTATAGTAATTGTCGTTCTATCGATCATATAAGCATAATATGGCTAATAATATGAGTTAGATTGATAATAATAAGAGTAATAAGAATAGTAATTGTCGTTCTATCGATCATTTAAGCATAATATGGCTAATAATATGAGTTAGATTGATAGTAATAACAGTAATAAGTATAGTAATTGTCGTTCTATCGATCATATCTGCATAATATGGTTAATAATATGAGTTAGATTCATAATAATAAGAGTAATAAGTATAGTAATTGTCGTTCTATCGATCATATAAGCATAATATGGCTAATAATATGAGTTAGGTTGATAATAATAAGAGTAATAAGTATAGTGATTGTCGTTCTACCGACCAAATTTGCATAATATGGTTAATAATATGAGTTAGATTGATAACAGTGAGTGTAATAAGTATAGTAATTGTCGTTCTCTCGATCATATTAGCATAATATGGCTAATAATATGAGTTAGATTGATAATACTAAGAGTAGTGAGTATAGTAATTGTAGTTCTATCGATCATATCTGTATAATATGGTTAATAATATGAGTTAGATTGATAATAGTAAGAGTAGTGAGTATAGTAATTGTCGTTCTATCGATCATATAAGCATAATATGGCTAATAATATGAGTTAGATTGATAATAATAAGAGTAATAAGAATAGTAATTGTCGTTCTATCGATCATTTAAGCATAATATGGCTAATAATATGAGTTAGATTGATAGTAATAACAGTAATAAGTATAGTAATTGTCGTTCTATCGATCATTTATGCATAATATGGCTAATAATATGAATTAGATTGATAATAATAAGAGTAATAAGTATAGTATTTGTCGTTCTATCGATCATATAACCATAATATGGCTAATAATATGAGTTAGATTGATAATAATAAGAGTAATAAGTATAGTAATTGTCGTTCTATCGATCATATCTGCATAATATGGTTAATAACATGAGTTAGATTGATAATAGTGAGTGTAATAGGTATAGTAAATGTCGTTCTATCGATCATTTATGCATAATATGGCTAATAATAAGAGTTAGATTGATAATATTAAGAGTAGTGAGTATAGTAATTCTCGTTCTATCGATCATATAAGCATAATATGGCTAATAATATGAGTTAGATTGATAATAATAAGAGTAATAAGTATAGTAATTATAGTTCTATCGATCATATCTGCATAATATGGTTAATAATATGAGTTAGATTCATAATAATAAGAGTAATAAGTATAGTAATTGTCGTTCTATCGATCATATAAGCATAATATGGCTAATAATATGAGTTAGTTGGATAATAATAAGAGTAATAAGTATAGTGATTGTCGTTCTCTCGATCATATTAGCATAATATGGCTAATAATATGAGTTAGATTGATAATACTAAGAGTAGTGAGTATAGTAATTGTAGATCTATCGATCATTTAAGCATAATATGGCTAATAATATGAGTTGGATTGATAATAATAAAAGTAATAAGTATAGTAATTGCCGTTCTATCGATAATATAAGCATAATATGGCTAATAATATGAGTTAGGTTCACAATAATAAGAGTAATAAGTATAGTAATTGTCGTTCTATCGATCATATCTGCATAATATGGTTAATAATATGAGTTAGATTCATAATAATAAGAGTAATAAGTATAGTAATTCTCGTTCTATCGATCATAGAGGCATAATATGGCTAATAATATTAGTTAGATCGATAATAATAAGAGTAATGAGTATAGTAATTGTAGTTCTATCGATCATATCTGCATAATATGGTTAATAATATGAGTTAGATTGATTATAATAAGAGTAATAAGTATAGTAATTGTCGTTCTATCGATATTATAAGCATAATATGGCTAATAATATGAGTTAGGTTGATAATAATAAGAGTAATAAGTATAGTGATTGTCGTTCTACCGACCAAATTTGCATAATATGGTTAATAATATGAGTTAGATTGATAACAGTGAGTGTAATAAGTATAGTAATTGTCGTTCTATCGATCATATTAGCATAATATGGTTAATAATATGAATTAGATTGATAATAATAAGAGTAATAAGTATAGTATTTGTCGTTCTATCGATCATATAAGCATAATATGGCTAATAATATGAGTTAGATTTATAATAATAAGAGTAATAAGTATAGTAATTGTCGTTCTATCGATCATATAAGCATAATATGGCTAATAATATGAGTTAGATTGATAATAATAAGAGTAATAAGTATAGTAATTGTCGTTCTATCGATCATATCTGCATAATATGGTTAATAACATGAGTTAGATTGATAATAGTGAGTGTAATAAGTATAGCAAATGTCGTGCTATCGATCATATCTGCATAATATGGTTAATAATATGAGTTAGATTGATAATAATAAGAGTAATAAGTAGAGTAATTGTCGTTCTATCGATCATATAAGCATAATATGGTTAATAATATGAGTTAGATTGATAATAATAAGAGTAATAAGTATAGTAATTGTCGTTCTATCGATCATATAAGCATAATGTGGCTAATAATATGAGTTAGATTGATAATGATAAGAGTAATAAGTATAGTAATTGTCGTTCTATCGATATTATAAGCATAATATGGCTAATAATAAGAGTTAGATTGATAATAATAAGAGTAATGAGTATAGTAATTGTAGTTCTATCGATCATATCTGCATAATATGGTTAATAATATGAGTTAGATTCATAATAATAAGAGTAATAAGTATAGTAATTGTCGTTCTATCGATCATATAAGCATAATATGGCTAATAATATGGGTTAGGCTGATAATAATAAGAGTAATAAGTATAGTGATTGTCGTTCTACCGATCAAATTTGCATAATATGGTTAATAATATGAGTTAGATTGATGACAGTGAGTGTAATAAGTATAGTAATTGTCGTTCTCTCGATCATATTAGCATAATATGGCTAATAATATGAGTTAGATTGATAATACTAAGCGTAGTGAGTATAGTAATTGTAGTTCTATCGATCATTTAAGCATAATATGGCTAATAATATGAGTTAGATTGATAATACTAAGAGTAGTGAGTATAGTAATTCTCGTTCTATCGATCATAGAAGCATAATATGGTTAATAATATGAGTTAGATTGATAATAGTAAGAGTAGTGAGTATAGTAATTCTCGTTCTATCGATCATAGAAGCATAATATGGCTAATAATATGAGTTAGATTGATAATAATAAGAGTAATGAGTACAGTAATTGTAGTTCTATCGATCATATCTGCATAATATGGTTAATAATATGAGTTAGATTGATAATAATAAGAGTAATAAGTATAGTAATTGTAGTTCTATTGCTCATATAAGCATAGTATGGGTAATAATATGATTTAGATTCATAATAATAAGAGTAATAAGTATAGTAATTGTCGTTCTATCGATCATTTATGCATAATATGGCTAATAATATGAGTTAGATTGATAATAATAAGAGTAGTAAGTATAGTAAATGTCGTTCTATCGATCATATCTGCATAATATGGTTAATAACATGAGTTAGATTGATAATAGTGAGTGTAATAAGTATAGTAAATGTCGTTCTATCGATCATTTATGCATAATATGGCTAATAATAAGAGTTAGATTGATAATATTAAGAGTAGTGAGTATAGTAATTCTCGTTCTATCGATCATATAAGCATAATATGGCTAATAATATGAGTTAGATTGATAATAATAAGAGTAATAAGTATAGTAATTGTAGTTCTATCGATCATATCTGCATAATATGGTTAATAATATGAGTTAGATTCATAATAATAAGAGTAATAAGTATAGTAATTGTCGTTCTATCGATCATATAAGCATAATATGGCTAATAATATGAGTTAGGTTGATAATAATAAGAGTAATAAGTATAGTGATTGTCGTTCTACCGATCAAATTTGCATAATATGGTTAATAATATGAGTTAGATTGATAACAGTGAGTGTAATAAGTATAGTAATTGTCGTTCTCTCGATCATATTAGCATAATATGGCTAATAATATGAGTTAGATTGATAATACTAAGAGTAGTGAGTATAGTAATTGTAGTTCTATCGATCATTTAAGCATAATATGGCTAATAACATGAGTTGGATTGATAATAATAAAAGTAATAAGTATAGTAATTGTCGTTCTATCGATAATATAAGCATAATATGGCTAATAATATGAGTTAGATTGATAATACTAAGAGTAGTGAGTATAGTAATTCTCGTTCTATCGATCATAGAAGCATAATATGGTTAATAATATGAGTTAGATTGATAATAGTAAGAGTAGTGAGTATAGTAATTCTCGTTCTATCGATCATAGAAGCATAGTATGGCTAATAATATGAGTTAGATTGATAATAATAAGAGTAATGAGTACAGTAATTGTAGTTCTATCGATCATATCTGCATAATATGGTTAATAATATGAGTTAGATTGATAATAATAAGAGTAATAAGTATAGTAATTGTAGTTCTATTGCTCATATAAGCATAGTATGGGTAATAATATGATTTAGATTCATAATAATAAGAGTAATAAGTATAGTAATTGTCGTTCTATCGATCATTTATGCATAATATGGCTAATAATATGAGTTAGATTGATAATAATAAGAGTAGTAAGTATAGTAAATGTCGTTCTATCGATCATATCTGCATAATATGGTTAATAACATGAGTTAGATTGATAATAGTGAGTGTAATAAGTATAGTAAATGTCGTTCTATCGATCATTTATGCATAATATGGCTAATAATAAGAGTTAGATTGATAATATTAAGAGTAGTGAGTATAGTAATTCTCGTTCTATCGATCATATAAGCATAATATGGCTAATAATATGAGTTAGATTGATAATAATAAGAGTAATAAGTATAGTAATTGTAGTTCTATCGATCATATCTGCATAATATGGTTAATAATATGAGTTAGATTCATAATAATAAGAGTAATAAGTATAGTAATTGTCGTTCTATCGATCATATAAGCATAATATGGCTAATAATATGAGTTAGGTTGATAATAATAAGAGTAATAAGTATAGTGATTGTCGTTCTACCGATCAAATTTGCATAATATGGTTAATAATATGAGTTAGATTGATAACAGTGAGTGTAATAAGTATAGTAATTGTCGTTCTCTCGATCATATTAGCATAATATGGCTAATAATATGAGTTAGATTGATAATACTAAGAGTAGTGAGTATAGTAATTGTAGTTCTATCGATCATTTAAGCATAATATGGCTAATAATATGAGTTGGATTGATAATAATAAAAGTAATAAGTATAGTAATTGTCGTTCTATCGATAATATAAGCATAATATGGCTAATAATATGAGTTAGATTGATAATACTAAGAGTAGTGAGTATAGTAATTCTCGTTCTATCGATCATAGAAGCATAATATGGTTAATAATATGAGTTAGATTGATAATAGTAAGAGTAGTGAGTATAGTAATTCTCGTTCTATCGATCATAGAAGCATAATATGGCTAATAATATGAGTTAGATTGATAATAATAAGAGTAATGAGTACAGTAATTGTAGTTCTATCGATCATATCTGCATAATATGGTTAATAATATGAGTTAGATTGATAATAATAAGAGTAATAAGTATAGTAATTGTAGTTCTATTGCTCATATAAGCATAGTATGGGTAATAATATGATTTAGATTCATAATAATAAGAGTAATAAGTATAGTAATTGTCGTTCTATCGATCATTTATGCATAATATGGCTAATAATATGAGTTAGATTGATAATAATAAGAGTAGTAAGTATAGTAAATGTCGTTCTATCGATCATATCTGCATAATATGGTTAATAATATGAGTTAGATTCATAATAATAAGAGTAATAAGTATAGTAATTCTCGTTCTATCGATCATATAAGCATAATATGGTTAATAATATGAGTTAGATTGATAATAATAAGAGTAATAAGTATAGTAATTGCCGTTCTATCGATAATATAAGCATAATATGGCTAATAATATGAGTTAGGTTCACAATAATAAGAGTAATAAGTATAGTAATTGTCGTTCTATCGATCATATCTGCATAATATGGTTAATAATATGAGTTAGATTCATAATAATAAGAGTAATAAGTATAGTAATTCTCGTTCTATCGATCATAGAGGCATAATATGGCTAATAATATTAGTTAGATCGATAATAATAAGAGTAATGAGTATAGTAATTGTAGTTCTATCGATCATATCTGCATAATATGGTTAATAATATGAGTTAGATTGATAATAATAAGAGTAATAAGTATAGTAATTGTCGTTCTATCGATATTATAAGCATAATATGGCTAATAATATGAGTTAGGTTGATAATAATAAGAGTAATAAGTATAGTGATTGTCGTTCTACCGACCAAATTTGCATAATATGGTTAATAATATGAGTTAGATTGATAACAGTGAGTGTAATAAGTATAGTAATTGTCGTTCTATCGATCATATAAGCATAATATGGCTAATAATATGAGTTAGATTTATAATAATAAGAGTAATAAGTATAGTAATTGTCGTTCTATCGATCATATAAGCATAATATGGCTAATAATATGAGTTAGATTGATAATAATAAGAGTAATAAGTATAGTAATTGTCGTTCTATCGATCATATCTGCATAATATGGTTAATAACATGAGTTAGATTGATAATAGTGAGTGTAATAAGTATAGCAAATGTCGTGCTATCGATCATATCTGCATAATATGGTTAATAATATGAGTTAGATTGATAATAATAAGAGTAATAAGTAGAGTAATTGTCGTTCTATCGATCATATAAGCATAATATGGTTAATAATATGAGTTAGATTGATAATAATAAGAGTAATAAGTATAGTAATTGTCGTTCTATCGATCATTTATGCATAATATGGCTAATAATATGAGTTAGATTGATAATAATAAGAGTAGTAAGTATAGTAAATGTCGTTCTATCGATCATATCTGCATAATATGGTTAATAACATGAGTTAGATTGATAATAGTGAGTGTAATAAGTATAGTAAATGTCGTTCTATCGATCATTTATGCATAATATGGCTAATAATAAGAGTTAGATTGATAATATTAAGAGTAGTGAGTATAGTAATTCTCGTTCTATCGATCATATAAGCATAATATGGCTAATAATATGAGTTAGATTGATAATAATAAGAGTAATAAGTATAGTAATTGTAGTTCTATCGATCATATCTGCATAATATGGTTAATAATATGAGTTAGATTCATAATAATAAGAGTAATAAGTATAGTAATTGTCGTTCTATCGATCATATAAGCATAATATGGCTAATAATATGAGTTAGGTTGATAATAATAAGAGTAATAAGTATAGTGATTGTCGTTCTACCGATCAAATTTGCATAATATGGTTAATAATATGAGTTAGATTGATAACAGTGAGTGTAATAAGTATAGTAATTGTCGTTCTCTTGATCATATTAGCATAATATGGCTAATAATATGAGTTAGATTGATAATACTAAGAGTAGTGAGTATAGTAATTGTAGTTCTATCGATCATATCTGTATAATATGGTTAATAATATGAGTTAGATTGATAATAGTAAGAGTAGTGAGTATAGTAATTGTCGTTCTATCGATCATATAAGCATAATATGGCTAATAATATGAGTTAGATTGATAATAATAAGAGTAATAAGAATAGTAATTGTCGTTCTATCGATCATTTAAGCATAATATGGCTAATAATATGAGTTAGATTGATAGTAATAACAGTAATAAGTATAGTAATTGTCGTTCTATCGATCATATCTGCATAATATGGTTAATAATATGAGTTAGATTCATAATAATAAGAGTAATAAGTATAGTAATTGTCGTTCTATCGATCATATAAGCATAATATGGCTAATAATATGAGTTAGGTTGATAATAATAAGAGTAATAAGTATAGTGATTGTCGTTCTACCGACCAAATTTGCATAATATGGTTAATAATATGAGTTAGATTGATAACAGTGAGTGTAATAAGTATAGTAATTGTCGTTCTCTCGATCATATTAGCATAATATGGCTAATAATATGAGTTAGATTGATAATACTAAGAGTAGTGAGTATAGTAATTGTAGTTCTATCGATCATATCTGTATAATATGGTTAATAATATGAGTTAGATTGATAATAGTAAGAGTAGTGAGTATAGTAATTGTCGTTCTATCGATCATATAAGCATAATATGGCTAATAATATGAGTTAGATTGATAATAATAAGAGTAATAAGAATAGTAATTGTCGTTCTATCGATCATTTAAGCATAATATGGCTAATAATATGAGTTAGATTGATAGTAATAACAGTAATAAGTATAGTAATTGTCGTTCTATCGATCATTTATGCATAATATGGCTAATAATATGAATTAGATTGATAATAATAAGAGTAATAAGTATAGTATTGTCGTTCTATCGATCATATAACCATAATATGGCTAATAATATGAGTTAGATTGATAATAATAAGAGTAATAAGTATAGTAATTGTCGTTCTATCGATCATATCTGCATAATATGGTTAATAACATGAGTTAGATTGATAATAGTGAGTGTAATAGGTATAGTAAATGTCGTTCTATCGATCATTTATGCATAATATGGCTAATAATAAGAGTTAGATTGATAATATTAAGAGTAGTGAGTATAGTAATTCTCGTTCTATCGATCATATAAGCATAATATGGCTAATAATATGAGTTAGATTGATAATAATAAGAGTAATAAGTATAGTAATTATAGTTCTATCGATCATATCTGCATAATATGGTTAATAATATGAGTTAGATTCATAATAATAAGAGTAATAAGTATAGTAATTGTCGTTCTATCGATCATATAAGCATAATATGGCTAATAATATGAGTTAGTTGGATAATAATAAGAGTAATAAGTATAGTGATTGTCGTTCTCTTCGATCATATTAGCATAATATGGCTAATAATATGAGTTAGATTGATAATACTAAGAGTAGTGAGTATAGTAATTGTAGATCTATCGAT
>NW_027474523.1:0-38064 GCF_050947335.1 Megachile rotundata
CTATACTTATTACTCTTATTATTATCAATCGAACTCATATTATTAGCCATATTATGCTTATATGATCGATAGAACGACAATTACTATACTTATTACTCTTATTATTATCAATCTAACTCATATTATTAGCCATATTATGCTTCCATGGTCGATAGAACGACAATTACTATACTTATTACTCTTATTATTATCAAGCTAACTCATATTATTATCCATATTATGCTTATATGATCGATAGAACGACAATTACTATACTTATTACTCTTATTATTATCAATCTAAATCATATTATTCGCCATATTATGCTTATATGATCGATAGAACGACAATTACTATGCTTATTACACTCATTACTATTAATCTATCTCATATTATTAACCATATTGTGCAGATATGATCGATAGAACGACAATTACTATACTTATTACTCTTATTATTACCAATCTAACTCATATTATTAGCCATATTATGCTTATATGATCGATAGAACGACAATTACTATACTTATTACTCTTATTATTATCAATCTAATTCATATTATAAGGCATATTATGCTTATATGATCGATAGAACGACAATTACTATACTTATTACTCTTATTATTATCAAGCTAACTCATATTACTATCCATATTATGCTTATATGATCGATAGAACGACAATTACTATACTTATTACTCTTATTATTATCAAGCTAACTCATATTATTACCCATATTATGCTTATATGATCGATAGAACGACAATTACTATACTTATTACTCTTATTATTATCAAGCTAACTCATATTATTATCCATATTATGCTTATATGATCGATAGAACGACCATTACTATACTTATTACTCTTATTATTACCAATCTAAATCATATTATTCGCCATATTATGCTTATATGATCGATAGAACGACAATTACTGTACTTATTACTCTTATTATTATCAATCTAACTCATATTATTAGCCATATTATGCTTCCATGGTCGATAGAACGACAATTACTATACTTATTACTCTTATTATTATCAAGCTAAGTCATATTATTATCCATATTATGCTTATATGATCGATAGAACGACAATTACTATACTTATTACTCTTATTATTATCAATCTAAATCATATTATTAGCCATATTATGCTTATATGATCGATAGAACGACAATTACTATACTTATTACTCTTATTATTATCAATCTAAATCATATTATTCGCCATATTATGCTTATATGATCGATAGAACGACAACTACTATACTTATTACTCTTATTATTATCAATCTAATTCATATTATTAGCCATATTATGCTTATATGATCGATAGAACGACAATTACTATACTTATTGCACTCATTACTATTAATCTATCTCTTATTATTAACCATATTGTGCAGATATGATCGATAGAACGACAATTACTATACTTATTACTCTTATTATTATCAATCGAACTCATATTATTAGCCATATTATGCTTATATGATCGATAGAACGACAATTACTATACTTATTACTCTTATTATTATCAATCTAACTCATATTATTAGCCATATTATGCTTCCATGGTCGATAGAACGACAATTACTATACTTATTACTCTTATTATTATCAAGCTAACTCATATTATTATCCATATTATGCTTATATGATCGATAGAACGACAATTACTATACTTATTACTCTTATTATTATCAATCTAAATCATATTATTCGCCATATTATGCTTATATGATCGATAGAACGACAATTACTATGCTTATTACACTCATTACTATTAATCTATCTCATATTATTAACCATATTGTGCAGATATGATCGATAGAACGACAATTACTATACTTATTACTCTTATTATTACCAATCTAACTCATATTATTAGCCATATTATGCTTATATGATCGATAGAACGACAATTACTATACTTATTACTCTTATTATTACCAATCTAAATCATATTGTTCGCCATATTATGCTTATATGATCGAAAGAACGACAATTACTGTACTTATTACTCTTATTATTATCAATCTAATTCATATTATTAGCCATATTATGCTTATATGATCGATAGAACGACAATTAATATACTTATTACTCTTATTATAATCAATCGAATTCATATTATTAGCCATATTATGCTTATATGATCGATAGAACGACAATTACTATACTTATTGCTCTTATTATTATCAAGCTAACTCATATTATTATCCATATTATGCTTATATGATCGATAGAACGACAATTACTATACTTATTACTCTTATTATTATCAATCTAAATCATATTATTCGCCATATTATGCTTATATGATCGATAGAACGACAATTACTATACTTATTACACTCATTACTATTAATCTAACTCATATTATTAACCATATTGTGCAGATATGATCGATAGAACGACAATTACTATACTTATTACTCTTATTATTATCAATCTAAATCATATTATTCGCCATATTATGCTTATATGATCGATAGAACGACAACTACTATACTTATTACTCTTATTATTATCAATCTAATTCATATTATTAGCCATATTATGCTTATATGATCGATAGAACGACAATTACTATACTTATTGCACTCATTACTATTAATCTATCTCTTATTATTAACCATATTGTGCAGATATGATCGATAGAACGACAATTACTATACCTATTACTCTTATTATTATCAATCTAATTCATATTATAAGGCATATTATGCTTATATGATCGATAGAACGACAATTACTATACTTATTACTCTTATTATTATCAAGCTAACTCATATTATTATCCATATTATGCTTATATGATCGATAGAACGACAATTACTATACTTATTACTCTTATTATTATCAAGCTAACTCATATTATTACCCATATTATGCTTATATGATCGATAGAACGACAATTACTATACTTATTACTCTTATTATTATCAAGCTAACTCATATTATTATCCATATTATGCTTATATGATCGATAGAACGACCATTACTATACTTATTACTCTTATTATTACCAATCTAAATCATATTATTCGCCATATTATGCTTATATGATCGATAGAACGACAATTACTGTACTTATTACTCTTATTATTATCAATCTAACTCATATTATTAGCCATATTATGCTTCCATGGTCGATAGAACGACAATTACTATACTTATTACTCTTATTATTATCAAGCTAAGTCATATTATTATCCATATTATGCTTATATGATCGATAGAACGACAATTACTATACTTATTACTCTTATTATTATCAATCTAAATCATATTATTAGCCATATTATGCTTATATGATCGATAGAACGACAATTACTATACTTATTACTCTTATTATTATCAATCTAAATCATATTATTCGCCATATTATGCTTATATGATCGATAGAACGACAACTACTATACTTATTACTCTTATTATTATCAATCTAATTCATATTATTAGCCATATTATGCTTATATGATCGATAGAACGACAATTACTATACTTATTGCACTCATTACTATTAATCTATCTCTTATTATTAACCATATTGTGCAGATATGATCGATAGAACGACAATTACTATACTTATTACTCTTATTATTATCAATCGAACTCATATTATTAGCCATATTATGCTTACATGATCGATAGAACGACAATTACTATACTTATTACTCTTATTATTATCAATCTAACTCATATTATTAGCCATATTATGCTTCCATGGTCGATAGAACGACAATTACTATACTTATTACTCTTATTATTATCAAGCTAACTCATATTATTATCCATATTATGCTTATATGATCGATAGAACGACAATTACTATACTTATTACTCTTATTATTATCAATCTAAATCATATTATTCGCCATATTATGATTATATGATCGATAGAACGACAATTACTATGCTTATTACACTCATTACTATTAATCTATCTCATATTATTAACCATATTGTGCAGATATGATCGATAGAACGACAATTACTATACTTATTACTCTTATTATTACCAATCTAACTCATATTATTAGCCATATTATGCTTATATGATCGATAGAACGACAATTACTGTACTTATTACTCTTATTATTACCAATCTAAATCATATTGTTCGCCATATTATGCTTATATGATCGAAAGAACGACAATTACTGTACTTATTACTCTTATTATTATCAATCTAATTCATATTATTAGCCATATTATGCTTATATGATCGATAGAACGACAATTAATATACTTATTACTCTTATTATAATCAATCGAATTCATATTATTAGCCATATTATGCTTATATGATCGATAGAACGACAATTACTATACTTATTGCTCTTATTATTATCAAGCTAACTCATATTATTATCCATATTATGCTTATATGATCGATAGAACGACAATTACTATACTTATTACTCTTATTATTATCAATCTAAATCATATTATTCGCCATATTATGCTTATATGATCGATAGAACGACAATTACTATACTTATTACACTCATTACTATTAATCTAACTCATATTATTAACCATATTGTGCAGATATGATCGATAGAACGACAATTACTATACTTATTACTCTTATTATTATCAATCTAACTCATATTATTAGCCATATTATGCTTATATGATCGATAGAACGACAATTACTATACTTATTACTCTTATTAATACCAATCTAAATCATATTATTCGCCATATTATGCTTATATGATCGATAGAACGACAATTACTATACTTATTACTCTTATTATTATCAATCTAATTCATATTATTAGCCATATTATGCTTATATGATCGATAGAACGACAATTAATATACTTATTACTCTTATTATTATCAATCTAACTCATATTATTAGCCAATTATGCATATATGATCGATAGAACGGCAATTACTATACTTAGTACTCTTATTGCTATCAATCTAACTCATATTGTCAGCGATATTATGCTTATATGATCGATAGAACGACAATTACTATACTTATTACTCTTATTATTATCAATCTAATTCATATTATTAGCCATATTATGCTTATATGATCGATAGAACGACAATAACTATACTTATTACTCCTATTATTATCAAGCTAACTCATATTATTAGCCATATTATGCTTCCATGATCGATAGAACGACAATTACTATACTTATTTCTGTTATTATTCTCAATCTAACTCATATTAGTAACCATATTATGCTTATATGATCGATAGAACGACAATTACTATACTTAGTGCTCTTATTATTACCAATCTAAATCATATTATTCGCCATATTATGCTTATATGATCGATAGAACGGCAATTACTATACGTACTATTCTTATTATTATTAATCTAACTCATATTATTAGCCATATTATGCTTCCATGGTCGATGGAACGACAATTACTATACTTATTATTCATATTATTATTAATCTAACTCATATTATTAACCGTATTATGCAGATATGATCGATAGAACCACAATTACTATACCTATTACTCTTATTAATATCAATCTAACTCATATTATTAGCCATATTATGCTTATATGATCGATAGAACGACAATTACTATACTTATTACTCTTATTATTATCAATCTAAATCATATTATTCGCCATATTATGCTTATATGATCGATAGAACGACAATTACTATACTTATTACTCTTATTATTATCAATCTAATTCATATTATAAGGCATATTATGCTTATATGATCGATAGAACGACAATTACTATACTTATTACTCTTATTATTATCAAGCTAACTCATATTATTATCCATATTATGCTTATATGATCGATAGAACGACAATTACTATACTTATTACTCTTATTATTATCAAGCTAACTCATATTATTACCCATATTATGCTTATATGATCGATAGAACGACAATTACTATACTTATTACTCTTATTATTATCAAGCTAACTCATATTATTATCCATATTATGCTTATATGATCGATAGAACGACCATTACTATACTTATTACTCTTATTATTACCAATCTAAATCATATTATTCGCCATATTATGCTTATATGATCGATAGAACGACAATTACTGTACTTATTACTCTTATTATTATCAATCTAACTCATATTATTAGCCATATTATGCTTCCATGGTCGATAGAACGACAATTACTATACTTATTACTCTTATTATTATCAAGCTAAGTCATATTATTATCCATATTATGCTTATATGATCGATAGAACGACAATTACTATACTTATTACTCTTATTATTATCAATCTAAATCATATTATTAGCCATATTATGCTTATATGATCGATAGAACGACAATTACTATACTTATTACTCTTATTATTATCAATCTAAATCATATTATTCGCCATATTATGCTTATATGATCGATAGAACGACAACTACTATACTTATTACTCTTATTATTATCAATCTAATTCATATTATTAGCCATATTATGCTTATATGATCGATAGAACGACAATTACTATACTTATTGCACTCATTACTATTAATCTATCTCTTATTATTAACCATATTGTGCAGATATGATCGATAGAACGACAATTACTATACTTATTACTCTTATTATTATCAATCGAACTCATATTATTAGCCATATTATGCTTATATGATCGATAGAACGACAATTACTATACTTATTACTCTTATTATTATCAATCTAACTCATATTATTAGCCATATTATGCTTCCATGGTCGATAGAACGACAATTAGTATACTTATTACTCTTATTATTATCAAGCTAACTCATATTATTATCCATATTATGCTTATATGATCGATAGAACGACAATTACTATACTTATTACTCTTATTATTATCAATCTAAATCATATTATTCGCCATATTATGCTTATATGATCGATAGAACGACAATTACTATGCTTATTACACTCATTACTATTAATCTAACTCATATTATTAACCATATTGTGCAGATATGATCGATAGAACGACAATTACTATACTTATTACTCTTATTATTATCAATCTAAATCATATTATTCGCCATATTATGCTTATATGATCGATAGAACGACAACTACTATACTTATTACTCTTATTATTACCAATCTAACTCATATTATTAGCCATATTATGCTTATATGATCGATAGAACGACAATTACTATACTTATTACTCTTATTATTACCAATCTAAATCATATTGTTCGCCATATTATGCTTATATGATCGAAAGAACGACAATTACTGTACTTATTACTCTTATTATTATCAATCTAATTCATATTATTAGCCATATTATGCTTATATGATCGATAGAACGACAATTAATATACTTATTACTCTTATTATAATCAATCGAATTCATATTATTAGCCATATTATGCTTATATGATCGATAGAACGACAATTACTATACTTATTGCTCTTATTATTATCAAGCTAACTCATATTATTATCCATATTATGCTTATATGATCGATAGAACGACAATTACTATACTTATTACTCTTATTATTACCAATCTAACTCATATTATTAGCCATATTATGCTTATATGATCGATAGAACGACAATTACTATACTTATTACTCTTATTATTACCAATCTAAATCATATTGTTCGCCATATTATGCTTATATGATCGAAAGAACGACAATTACTGTACTTATTACTCTTATTATTATCAATCTAATTCATATTATTAGCCATATTATGCTTATATGATCGGTAGAACGACAATTAATATACTTATTACTCTTATTATAATCAATCGAATTCATATTATTAGCCATATTATGCTTATATGATCGATAGAACGACAATTACTATACTTATTGCTCTTATTATTATCAAGCTAACTCATATTATTATCCATATTATGCTTATATGATCGATAGAACGACAATTACTATACTTATTACTCTTATTATTATCAATCTAAATCATATTATTCGCCATATTATGCTTATATGATCGATAGAACGACAATTACTATACTTATTACACTCATTACTATTAATCTAACTCATATTATTAACCATATTGTGCAGATATGATCGATAGAACGACAATTACTATACTTATTACTCTTATTATTATCAATCTAAATCATATTATTCGCCATATTATGCTTATATGATCGATAGAACGACAACTACTATACTTATTACTCTTATTATTATCAATCTAATTCATATTATTAGCCATATTATGCTTATATGATCGATAGAACGACAATTACTATACTTATTGCACTCATTACTATTAATCTATCTCTTATTATTAACCATATTGTGCAGATATGATCGATAGAACGACAATTACTATACCTATTACTCTTATTATTATCAATCTAATTCATATTATAAGGCATATTATGCTTATATGATCGATAGAACGACAATTACTATACTTATTACTCTTATTATTATCAAGCTAACTCATATTATTATCCATATTATGCTTATATGATCGATAGAACGACAATTACTATACTTATTACTCTTATTATTATCAAGCTAACTCATATTATTACCCATATTATGCTTATATGATCGATAGAACGACAATTACTATACTTATTACTCTTATTATTATCAAGCTAACTCATATTATTATCCATATTATGCTTATATGATCGATAGAACGACCATTACTATACTTATTACTCTTATTATTACCAATCTAAATCATATTATTCGCCATATTATGCTTATATGATCGATAGAACGACAATTACTGTACTTATTACTCTTATTATTATCAATCTAACTCATATTATTAGCCATATTATGCTTCCATGGTCGATAGAACGACAATTACTATACTTATTACTCTTATTATTATCAAGCTAAGTCATATTATTATCCATATTATGCTTATATGATCGATAGAACGACAATTACTATACTTATTACTCTTATTATTATCAATCTAAATCATATTATTAGCCATATTATGCTTATATGATCGATAGAACGACAATTACTATACTTATTACTCTTATTATTATCAATCTAAATCATATTATTCGCCATATTATGCTTATATGATCGATAGAACGACAACTACTATACTTATTACTCTTATTATTATCAATCTAATTCATATTATTAGCCATATTATGCTTATATGATCGATAGAACGACAATTACTATACTTATTGCACTCATTACTATTAATCTATCTCTTATTATTAACCATATTGTGCAGATATGATCGATAGAACGACAATTACTATACTTATTACTCTTATTATTATCAATCGAACTCATATTATTAGCCATATTATGCTTACATGATCGATAGAACGACAATTACTATACTTATTACTCTTATTATTATCAATCTAACTCATATTATTAGCCATATTATGCTTCCATGGTCGATAGAACGACAATTACTATACTTATTACTCTTATTATTATCAAGCTAACTCATATTATTATCCATATTATGCTTATATGATCGATAGAACGACAATTACTATACTTATTACTCTTATTATTATCAATCTAAATCATATTATTCGCCATATTATGATTATATGATCGATAGAACGACAATTACTATGCTTATTACACTCATTACTATTAATCTATCTCATATTATTAACCATATTGTGCAGATATGATCGATAGAACGACAATTACTATACTTATTACTCTTATTATTACCAATCTAACTCATATTATTAGCCATATTATGCTTATATGATCGATAGAACGACAATTACTATACTTATTACTCTTATTATTACCAATCTAAATCATATTGTTCGCCATATTATGCTTATATGATCGAAAGAACGACAATTACTGTACTTATTACTCTTATTATTATCAATCTAATTCATATTATTAGCCATATTATGCTTATATGATCGATAGAACGACAATTAATATACTTATTACTCTTATTATAATCAATCGAATTCATATTATTAGCCATATTATGCTTATATGATCGATAGAACGACAATTACTATACTTATTGCTCTTATTATTATCAAGCTAACTCATATTATTATCCATATTATGCTTATATGATCGATAGAACGACAATTACTATACTTATTACTCTTATTATTATCAATCTAAATCATATTATTCGCCATATTATGCTTATATGATCGATAGAACGACAATTACTATACTTATTACACTCATTACTATTAATCTAACTCATATTATTAACCATATTGTGCAGATATGATCGATAGAACGACAATTACTATACTTATTACTCTTATTATTATCAATCTAACTCATATTATTAGCCATATTATGCTTATATGATCGATAGAACGACAATTACTATACTTATTACTCTTATTAATACCAATCTAAATCATATTATTCGCCATATTATGCTTATATGATCGATAGAACGACAATTACTATACTTATTACTCTTATTATTATCAATCTAATTCATATTATTAGCCATATTATGCTTATATGATCGATAGAACGACAATTAATATACTTATTACTCTTATTATTATCAATCTAACTCATATTATTAGCCAATTATGCATATATGATCGATAGAACGGCAATTACTATACTTAGTACTCTTATTGCTATCAATCTAACTCATATTGTCAGCGATATTATGCTTATATGATCGATAGAACGACAATTACTATACTTATTACTCTTATTATTATCAATCTAATTCATATTATTAGCCATATTATGCTTATATGATCGATAGAACGACAATTAATATACTTATTACTCTTATTATTATCAATCTAACTCATATTATTAGCCACATTATGCATATATGATCGATAGAACGGCAATTACTATACTTAGTACTCTTATTGCTATCAATCTAACTCATATTGTTAGCGATATTATGCTTATATGATCGATAGAACGACAATTACTATACTTATTACTCTTATTATTATCAATCTAATTCATATTATTAGCCATATTATGCTTATATGATCGATAGAACGACAACTAATATACTTATTACTCTTATTATTATCAATCTAAATCATATTATTCGCCATATTATGCTTATATGATCGATAGAACGGCAATAACTATACTTATTACTCCTATTATTATCAATCTAACTCATATTATTAGCCATATTATGCTTCCATGATCGATAGAACGACAATTACTATACTTATTACTGTTATTATTCTCAATCTAACTCTTATTATTAGCCATATTATGCTTATATGATCGATAGAACGACAATTACTATACTTATTACTCTTATTATTATCAAGCTAACTCATATTAGTATCCATATTATGCTTATATGATCGTTAGAACGACAATTACTATACTTATTACTCTTATTATTATCAATCTAATTCATATTATTAGCCATATTATGCTTATATGATCGATAGAACGACAATTACGATACTTATTACTCTTATTATTATCAAGCTAACTCATATTATTATCCATATTATGCTTATATGATCGATAGAACGACCATTACTATACTTATTACTCTTATTATTATCAATCTAATTCATATTATTAGCCATATTATGCTTATATGATCGATAGAACGACAATTACGATACTTATTACTCTTATTATTATCAAGCTAACTCATATTATTATCCATATTATGCTTATATGATCGATAGAACGACCATTACTATACTTATTACTCTTATTATTATCAATCTAAATCATATTATTAGCCATATTATGCTTATATGATCGATAGAACGACAATTAATATACTTATTACTCTTATTATTATCAATCTAACTCATATTATTAGCCACATTATGCATATATGATCGATAGAACGGCAATTACTATACTTAGTACTCTTATTGCTATCAATCTAACTCATATTGTTAGCGATATTATGCTTATATGATCGATAGAACGACAATTACTATACTTATTACTCTTATTATTATCAATCTAATTCATATTATTAGCCATATTATGCTTATATGATCGATAGAACGACAATTAATATACTTATTACTCTTATTATTATCAATCTAACTCATATTATTAGCCACATTATGCATATATGATCGATAGAACGGCAATTACTATACTTAGTACTCTTATTGCTATCAATCTAACTCATATTGTTAGCGATATTATGCTTATATGATCGATAGAACGACAATTACTATACTTATTACTCTTATTATTATCAATCTAATTCATATTATTAGCCATATTATGCTTATATGATCGATAGAACGACAATTAATATACTTATTACTCTTATTATTATCAATCTAAATCATATTATTCGCCATATTATGCTTATATGATCGATAGAACGGCAATAACTATACTTATTACTCCTATTATTATCAATCTAACTCATATTATTAGCCATATTATGCTTCCATGATCGATAGAACGACAATTCCTATACTTATTACTGTTATTATTCTCAATCTAACTCTTATTATTAGCCATATTATGCTTATATGATCGAAAGAACGACAATTACTATACTTATTACTCTTATTATTATCAAGCTAACTCATATTAGTATCCATATTATGCTTATATGATCGTTAGAACGACAATTACTATACTTATTACTCTTATTATTATCAATCTAATTCATATTATTAGCCATATTATGCTTATATGATCGATAGAACGACAATTACGATACTTATTACTCTTATTATTATCAAGCTAACTCATATTATTATCCATATTATGCTTATATGATCGATAGAACGACCATTACTATACTTATTACTCTTATTATTATCAAACTAAATCATATTATTCGCCATATTATGCTTATATGATCGATAGAACGACAATTACTATACTTATTACACTCATTACTATTAATCTAACTCATATTATTAACCATATTGTGCAGATATGATCGATAGAACGACAATTACTATACTTACTACTCTTATTATTATCAATCTAATTCATATTATTAGCCACATTATGCATATATGATCGATAGAACGGCAATTACTATACTTAGTACTCTTATTGCTATCAATCTAACTCATATTGTTAGCGATATTATGCTTATATGATCGATAGAACGACAATTACTATACTTATTACTCTTATTATTATCAATCTAATTCATATTATTAGCCATATTATGCTTATATGATCGATAGAACGACAATTAATATACTTATTACTCTTATTATTATCAATCTAAATCATATTATTCGCCATATTATGCTTATATGATCGATAGAACGGCAATAACTATACTTATTACTCCTATTATTATCAATCTAACTCATATTATTAGCCATATTATGCTTCCATGATCGATAGAACGACAATTCCTATACTTATTACTGTTATTATTCTCAATCTAACTCTTATTATTAGCCATATTATGCTTATATGATCGAAAGAACGACAATTACTATACTTATTACTCTTATTATTATCAAGCTAACTCATATTAGTATCCATATTATGCTTATATGATCGTTAGAACGACAATTACTATACTTATTACTCTTATTATTATCAATCTAATTCATATTATTAGCCATATTATGCTTATATGATCGATAGAACGACAATTACGATACTTATTACTCTTATTATTATCAAGCTAACTCATATTATTATCCATATTATGCTTATATGATCGATAGAACGACCATTACTATACTTATTACTCTTATTATTATCAAACTAAATCATATTATTCGCCATATTATGCTTATATGATCGATAGAACGACAATTACTATACTTATTACACTCATTACTATTAATCTAACTCATATTATTAACCATATTGTGCAGATATGATCGATAGAACGACAATTACTATACTTACTACTCTTATTATTATCAATCTAATTCATATTATTAGCCATATTATGCTTATATGATCGATAGAACGACAATTAATATACTTATTACTCTTATTATTATCAATCTAACTCATATTATTAGCCACATTATGCATATATGATCGATAGAACGGCAATTACTATACTTAGTACTCTTATAGCTATCAATCTAACTCATATTGTTAGCGATATTATGCTTATATGATCGATAGAACGACAATTACTATACTTATTACTCTTATTATTATCAATCTAATTCATATTATTAGCCATATTATGCTAATATGATCGATAGAACGACAATTACTATACTTATTACTCTTATTATTATCAATCTAACTCATATTATTAGCCATATTATGCTTCCATGGTCGATAGAACGACAATTACTATACTTATTATTCCTATTATTATTTATCTAACTCATATTATTAACCATATTATGCAGATATGATCGATAGAACGACAATTACTATTCTTATTACTCTTATTATTATCAATCTAACTCATATTATTAGCCATATTATGCTTCCATGGTCGATAGAACGACAATTACTATACTTATTAATCATATTATTATTAATCTAACTCATATTAGTAACCATATTATGCTTATATGATTGATAGAACGACAATTACTATACTTAGTGCTCTTATTATTACCAATCTAAATCATATTATTCGCCATATTATGCTTATATGATCGATAGAACGGCAATTACTATACGTGCTATTCTTATTATTATTAATCTAACTCATATTATTAGCCATATTATGCTTCCATGGTCGATGGAACGACAATTACTATACTTATTATTCATATTATTATTAATCTAACTCATATTATTAACCGTATTATGCAGATATGATCGATAGAACCACAATTACTATACCTATTACTCTTATTAATATCAATCTAACTCATATTATTAGCCATATTATGCTTATATGTTCGATAGAACGACAATTACTATACATATTACTCTTATTATTATCAATCTAAATCATATTATTCGCCATATTATGCTTATATGATCGATCGAACGACAATTACTATACTTATTACTCTTATTATTATCAATCTAATCCATATTATAAGCCATATTATGCTTATATGATCGATAGAACGACAATTACTATACTTATTACTCTTATTATTATCAATCTAATTCATATTATTAGCCATATTATGCTTATATGATCGATAGAACGACAATTACGATACTTATTACTCTTATTATTATCAAGCTAACTCATATTATTATCCATATTATGCTTATATGATCGATAGAACGACCATTACTATACTTATTACTCTTATTATTATCAATCTAAATCATATTATTCGCCATATTATGCTTATATGATCGATAGAACGACAATTACTATACTTATTACACTCATTACTATTAATCTAACTCATATTATTAACCATATTGTGCAGATATGATCGATAGAACGACAATTACTATACTTACTACTCTTATTATTATCAATCTAATTCATATTATTAGCCATATTATGCTTATATGATCGATAGAACGACAATTACTATACTTATTACTCTTATTATTATCAAGCTAACTCATATTAGTATCCATATTATGCTTATATGATCGTTAGAACGACAATTACTATACTTATTACTCTTATTATTATCAATCTAATTCATATTATTAGCCATATTATGCTTATATGATCGATAGAACGACAATTACGATACTTATTACTCTTATTATTATCAAGCTAACTCATATTATTATCCATATTATGCTTATATGATCGATAGAACGACCATTACTATACTTATTACTCTTATTATTATCAAACTAAATCATATTATTCGCCATATTATGCTTATATGATCGATAGAACGACAATTACTATACTTATTACACTCATTACTATTAATCTAACTCATATTATTAACCATATTGTGCAGATATGATCGATAGAACGACAATTACTATACTTACTACTCTTATTATTATCAATCTAATTCATATTATTAGCCACATTATGCATATATGATCGATAGAACGGCAATTACTATACTTAGTACTCTTATTGCTATCAATCTAACTCATATTGTTAGCGATATTATGCTTATATGATCGATAGAACGACAATTACTATACTTATTACTCTTATTATTATCAATCTAATTCATATTATTAGCCATATTATGCTTATATGATCGATAGAACGACAATTAATATACTTATTACTCTTATTATTATCAATCTAAATCATATTATTCGCCATATTATGCTTATATGATCGATAGAACGGCAATAACTATACTTATTACTCCTATTATTATCAATCTAACTCATATTATTAGCCATATTATGCTTCCATGATCGATAGAACGACAATTCCTATACTTATTACTGTTATTATTCTCAATCTAACTCTTATTATTAGCCATATTATGCTTATATGATCGAAAGAACGAAAATTACTATACTTATTACTCTTATTATTATCAAGCTAACTCATATTAGTATCCATATTATGCTTATATGATCGTTAGAACGACAATTACTATACTTATTACTCTTATTATTATCAATCTAATTCATATTATTAGCCATATTATGCTTATATGATCGATAGAACGACAATTACGATACTTATTACTCTTATTATTATCAAGCTAACTCATATTATTATCCATATTATGCTTATATGATCGATAGAACGACCATTACTATACTTATTACTCTTATTATTATCAAACTAAATCATATTATTCGCCATATTATGCTTATATGATCGATAGAACGACAATTACTATACTTATTACACTCATTACTATTAATCTAACTCATATTATTAACCATATTGTGCAGATATGATCGATAGAACGACAATTACTATACTTACTACTCTTATTATTATCAATCTAATTCATATTATTAGCCATATTATGCTTATATGATCGATAGAACGACAATTAATATACTTATTACTCTTATTATTATCAATCTAACTCATATTATTAGCCACATTATGCATATATGATCGATAGAACGGCAATTACTATACTTAGTACTCTTATAGCTATCAATCTAACTCATATTGTTAGCGATATTATGCTTATATGATCGATAGAACGACAATTACTATACTTATTACTCTTATTATTATCAATCTAATTCATATTATTAGCCATATTATGCTAATATGATCGATAGAACGACAATTACTATACTTATTACTCTTATTATTATCAATCTAACTCATATTATTAGCCATATTATGCTTCCATGGTCGATAGAACGACAATTACTATACTTATTATTCCTATTATTATTTATCTAACTCATATTATTAACCATATTATGCAGATATGATCGATAGAACGACAATTACTATTCTTATTACTCTTATTATTATCAATCTAACTCATATTATTAGCCATATTATGCTTCCATGGTCGATAGAACGACAATTACTATACTTATTAATCATATTATTATTAATCTAACTCATATTAGTAACCATATTATGCTTATATGATTGATAGAACGACAATTACTATACTTAGTGCTCTTATTATTACCAATCTAAATCATATTATTCGCCATATTATGCTTATATGATCGATAGAACGGCAATTACTATACGTGCTATTCTTATTATTATTAATCTAACTCATATTATTAGCCATATTATGCTTCCATGGTCGATGGAACGACAATTACTATACTTATTATTCATATTATTATTAATCTAACTCATATTATTAACCGTATTATGCAGATATGATCGATAGAACCACAATTACTATACCTATTACTCTTATTAATATCAATCTAACTCATATTATTAGCCATATTATGCTTATATGTTCGATAGAACGACAATTACTATACTTATTACTCTTATTATTATCAATCTAAATCATATTATTCGCCATATTATGCTTATATGATCGATCGAACGACAATTACTATACTTATTACTCTTATTATTATCAATCTAATCCATATTATAAGCCATATTATGCTTATATGATCGATAGAACGACAATTACTATACTTATTACTCTTATTATTATCAATCTAATTCATATTATTAGCCATATTATGCTTATATGATCGATAGAACGACAATTACGATACTTATTACTCTTATTATTATCAAGCTAACTCATATTATTATCCATATTATGCTTATATGATCGATAGAACGACAATTACTATACTTATTACTCTTATTATTATCAAGCTAACTCATATTATTATCCATATTATGCTTATATGATCGATAGAACGACCATTACTATACTTATTACTCTTATTATTACCAATCTAAATCATATTATTCGCCATATTATGCTTATATGATCGATAGAACGACAATTACTGTACTTATTACTCTTACTATTATCAATCTAATTCATATTATTAGCCATATTATGCTTATATGATCGATAGAACGACAATTACTATACTTATTACTCTTATTACTATCAATCTAACTCATATTATTAGCCATATTATGCTTATATGATCGATAGAACGACAATTACTATACTTAGTGCTCTTATTATTACCAATCTAAATCATATTATTCGCCATATTATGCTTATATGATCGATAGAACGGCAATTACTATACGTGCTATTCTTATTATTATTAATCTAACTCATATTATTAGCCATATTATGCTTCCATGGTCGATGGAACGACAATTACTATACTTATTATTCATATTATTATTAATCTAACTCATATTATTAGCCATATTATGCTTATATGATCGATAGAACGACAATTACTATACTTATTACTCTTATTATTATCAATCTAAATCATATTATTCGCCATATTATGCAGATATGATCGATAGCACGACATTTACTATACTTATTACTCTAATTATTATCAATCTAACTCATATTATTAATAATATTATGCTAATATGATCGATAGAACGACAACTACTATACTTATTACACTCACTATTATCAATCTAACACATATTATTAACCATATTATGCAGATATGATCGATAGCACGACATTTACTATACTTACTACTCTTATTATTATCAATCTAACTCATATTATTAATAATATTATGCTAATATGATCGATAGAACGACAACTACTATACTTATTACACTCACTATTATCAATCTAACTCATATTATTAGCCATATTATGCTTATATGATCGATAGAACGACAATTACTATACTCATTACTCCTATTATTATCAATCTAACTCATATTATTAGCCATATTATGCTTATATGATCGATAGAACGAGAATTACTATACTCACTACTCTTAGTATTATCAATCTAACTCATATTATTAGCCATATTATGCTTAAATGATCGATAGAACGACAATTACTATACTTATTACTCTTATTATTATCAGCCCAACTCATATTATTAGCCATATTATGCTTATATGATCGATAGAACGAGAATTACTATACTCACTACTCTTAGTATTATCAATCTAACTCATATTATTAGCCATATTATGCTTAAATGATCGATAGAACGACAATTACTATACTTATTACTCTTATTATTATCAACCCAACTCATATTATTAGCCATACTATGCTTAAATGATCGACAGAACGACAATTACTATACTTATTACTCTTATTATTATCAATTTAACTCATATTAGTAGCCATATTATGCTTATATGATCGATAGAACGACCATTACTATACACATTACTCTTACTATTATCAATCTAACTCATATTATTAACCATATTATTCTAATATGATCGATAGGACGACAATTACTACAGTTATTACACTCACTATTATCAATCCAACTCATATTATTAACCATATTATGCAGATGTGATCGATAGCACGACATTTACTATACTTATTAATCTTATTATTATCAATCTAACTCATATTATTAGCCATATTATGCTTAAATGATCGATAGAACGACAATTACTATACTTATTACTCTTATTATTATCAACTCAACTCATATTATTAGGCATATTATGCTTAAATGATCGATAGAACGACAATTACTGTACTTATTACTCTTATTATTATCAATCTAACTCATATTATTAGCCATATTCTGCTTATATGATCGATAGAACGACAATTACTATACTTATTACACTCACTATATCAATCTAACTCATATTATTAACCATATTATGCAGATATGATCGATAGCACGACATATACTATACTTATTACTCTTATTATTATCAACCCAACTCATATTATTAGCCATACTATGCTTAAATGATCGATAGAACGACAATTACTATACTTATTACTCTTATTATTATCAACTCAACTCATATTATTAGGCATATTATGCTTAAATGATCGATAGAACGACAATTACTGTACTTATTACTCTTATTATTATCAATCTAACTCATATTATTAACCATATTATTCTAATATGATCGATAGGACGACAATTACTATACTTATTACACTCACTATTATCAATCCAACTCATATTATTAACCATATTATGCTTATATGATCGATAGAACGACAATTACTATACTTATTACTCTTATTACTATCAATCTAACTCATATTATTAGCCATATTATGCTTATATGATCGATAGAACGACAATTACTATACTTAGTGCTCTTATTATTACCAATCTAAATCATATTATTCGCCATATTATGCTTATATGATCGATAGAACGGCAATTACTATACGTGCTATTCTTATTATTATTAATCTAACTCATATTATTAGCCATATTATGCTTCCATGGTCGATGGAACGACAATTACTATACTTATTATTCATATTATTATTAATCTAACTCATATTATTAGCCATATTATGCTTATATGATCGATAGAACGACAATTACTATACTTATTACTCTTATTATTATCAATCTAAATCATATTATTCGCCATATTATGCAGATATGATCGATAGCACGACATTTACTATACTTATTACTCTAATTATTATCAATCTAACTCATATTATTAATAATATTATGCTAATATGATCGATAGAACGACAACTACTATACTTATTACACTCACTATTATCAATCTAACACATATTATTAACCATATTATGCAGATATGATCGATAGCACGACATTTACTATACTTACTACTCTTATTATTATCAATCTAACTCATATTATTAGCCATATTATGCTTACATGATCGATAGAACGACAATTACTATACACATTACTCTTACTATTATCAATCTAACACATATTATTAACCATATTATGCAGATATGATCGATAGCACGACATTTACTATACTTACTACTCTTATTATTATCAATCTAACTCATATTATTAGCCATACTATGCTTACATGATCGATAGAACGACAATTACTATACTTGTTACACTTACTATTATCAATCTAACTCATATTATTAGCCATATTCTGCTTATATGCTCGATAGAATGACAATTACTGTACTTATTACTCTTATCATTATCGATCTAACTCAAATTATTAGCCATATTATGCTTATATGATCGATAGAACGACAATTACTATACTTATTACTCTTATTATTTTCAATCTAACTCATATTATTAACCATATTATGCAGATATGATCGATAGCACGACATTTACTATACTTATTACTCTAATTATTATCAATCTAACTCATATTATTAACAATATTATGCTAATATGATCGATAGAACGACAACTACTATACTTATTACACTCACTATTATCAATCTAACACATATTATTAACCATATTATGCAGATATGATCGATAGCACGACATTTACTATACTTACTACTCTTATTATTATCAATCTAACTCATATTATTAGCCATATTATGCTTATATGAGCAATAGAACTATAATTACTATACTTATTACTCTTATTATTATCAATTTAACTCATATTATTAAACTTATTATGCAGATATAATCGATTGAACTACAATTGCTATACTCATTACTCTTATTATTATCAATCTAACTCATATTATTAACCATATTATGCTTATATGATCGACAGAACGACAATTACTATACTTATTACACTTACTATTATCAATCTAACACATATTATTAACCATATTATGTAGATATGATCGATAGCACGACATGTACTATACTTACTACTCTTATTATTATCAATCTAATTCATATTATTAGCCATATTATGCTTATATGATCGATAGAACAACAATTACTATACTTATTACACTTACTATTATCAATCTAACTCATATTATTAGCCATATTATGCTTATATGATCGATAGAACGACAATTACTATACACATTACTCTTATTATTATCAATCTAACTCATATTATTTGCCATATTATGCTTATATGATCGATAGAACGAGAATTACTATACTTATTACTCTTATTATTATCAATCTAACTCATATTATTAGCCATATTATGCTTCCATGGTCGATAGAACGAGAATTACTATACTTATTACTCTTATTATTATCAATCTAACTCATATTATTAGCCATATTATGCTTAAATGATCGATAGAACGACAATTACTATACTTATTACTCTTATTATTATCAACCCAACTCATATTATTAGCCATATTATGCAGATATGATTGATAGCACGACATTTACTATACTTACTACTCTTATTATTATCAATCTAACTCATATTATTAGCCATATTATGCTTAAATGATCGATAGAACGACAATTACTATACTTATTACTCTTATTATTATCAATCTAACTCATATTATTAACCATATTATGCAGATATGATCGATAGAACTACAATTACTATTCTCATTGCTCTTATTATTATCAATCTAACTCATATTATTAGCCATATTATGCTTATATGATCGATAGAACGACAATTACTATACTCATTTGTCCTATTATTATCAATCTAACTCATATTATTAGCCATATTATGCTTATATGATCGATAGAACGAGAATTACTATACTCACTACTCTTAGTATTATCAATCTAACTCATATTATTAGCCATATTATGCTTAAATGATCGATAGAACGACAATTACTATACTTATTACTCTTATTATTATCAGCCCAACTCATATTATTAGCCATATTATGCAGATATGATTGATAGCACGACATTTACTATACTTACTACTCTTATTATTATTAATCTAACTCATACTATTAGCCATATTATGCTTAAATGATCGATAGAACGACAATTACTATACTTATTACTCTTATTATTATCAACCCAACTCATATTATTAGCCATACTATGCTTAAATGATCGACAGAACGACAATTACTATACTTATTACTCTTATTATTATCAATTTAACTCATATTAGTAGCCATATTATGCTTATATGATCGATAGAACGACCATTACTATACACATTACTCTTACTATTATCAATCTAACTCATATTATTAACCATATTATTCTAATATGATCGATAGGACGACAATTACTACAGTTATTACACTCACTATTATCAATCCAACTCATATTATTAACCATATTATGCAGATGTGATCGATAGCACGACATTTACTATACTTATTAATCTTATTATTATCAATCTAACTCATATTATTAGCCATATTATGCTTAAATGATCGATAGAACGACAATTACTATACTTATTACTCTTATTATTATCAACTCAACTCATATTATTAGGCATATTATGCTTAAATGATCGATAGAACGACAATTACTGTACTTATTACTCTTATTATTATCAATCTAACTCATATTATTAGCCATATTCTGCTTATATGATCGATAGAACGACAATTACTATACTTATTACACTCACTATATCAATCTAACTCATATTATTAACCATATTATGCAGATATGATCGATAGCACGACATATACTATACTTATTACTCTTATTATTATCAACCCAACTCATATTATTAGCCATACTATGCTTAAATGATCGATAGAACGACAATTACTATACTTATTACTCTTATTATTATCAATTTAACTCATATTATTAGCCATATTATGCTTATATGATCGATAGAACGACCATTACTATACACATTACTCTTACTATTATCATTCTAACTCATATTATTAACCATATTATTCTAATATGATCGATAGGACGACAATTACTATACTTATTACACTCACTATTATCAATCCAACTCATATTATTAACCATATTATGCAGATATGATCGGTAGCACGACATTTACTATACTTATTACTCTTATTATTATCAATCTGACTCATATTATTAGCCATATTATGCTTATATGATCGATAGAACGACAATTACCGTACTCACTACTCTTATTATTATCAATCTAACTCATATTATTAGCCATATTATGCATATATGATCGACAGAACGACAATTACTATACTTACTACACTTAACATTATCAACCTAACTCAAATTATTAGACATATTTTGCTTATATGATCGATATAACGACTATTACTGTACTTATTACTCTTATCATTATCGATCTAACTCATATTATTAGCCATATTATGCTTATATGATCGATAGAACGACAATTACTATACTTATTACTCTTATTATTATAAATCTAACTCATATTATTAGCCATATTATGCTTATATGATCGATATAACGACAAATACTATACTTATTACTCTTATTATTATCAATCTAACTCATATTATTAACAATATTATGCTAATATGATCGATAGGACGACAATTACTATACTTATTACACTCACTATTATCAATCTAACTCATATTATTAACCATATAATGCAGATATGATCGATAGCACGACATTTACTATACTTACTACTCTTATTATTATCAATCTAACTCATATTATTAGCCATATTATGCTTAAATGATCGATAGAACGACAATTACTATACTTATTACTCTTATTATTATCAACTCAACTCATATTATTAGCCATATTATGCTGAAATGATCGATAGAACGACAATTACTATACTTATTACTCTGATTATTATCAATCTAACTCATGTTATTAGCCATATTATGCTTATATGATCGATAGAACGACAATTACTAGACTTATTACACTCACTATATCAATCTAACTCATATTATTAACCATATAATGCAGATATGATCGGTAGCACGACATTTGCTATACTTACTACTCTTATTATTATCAATCTAACTCATATTATTAGCCATATTATGCTTAAATGATCGATAGAACGACAATTACTATACTTATTACTCTTATTATTATCAACTCAACTCATATTATTAGCCATATTATGCATAAATGATCGATAGAACGACAATTACTATACTTATTACTCTTAGTATTATCAATCTAACTCATATTATTAGCCATATTATGCTTATATGATCGATAGAACGACAATTACTATACTTATTACTCTTATTATTATCAATCTAACTCATATTATTAGCCATATTCTGCTTATATGATCGATAGAACGACAATTACTATACTTATTACACTCACTATATCAATCTAACTCATATTATTAACCATATAATGCAGATATGATCGATAGCACGACATTTACTATACTTACTACTCTTATTATTATCAATCTAACTCATATCATTAGCCATATTATGCTTATATGATCGATAGAACGACAAATACTATACTTATTACACTCACTCTTATCAATCTAACACATATTATTAACCATATTATGCAGATATGATCGATAGCACGACATTTACTATACTTATTACTCTAATTATTATCAATCTAACTCATATTATTAACAATATTATGCTAATATGATCGATAGAACGACAACTACTATACTTATTACACTCACTATTATCAATCTAACACATATTATTAACCATATTATGCAGATATGATCGATAGCACGACATTTACTATACTTACTACTCTTATTATTATCAATCTAACTCATATTATTAGCCATATTATGCTTACATGATCGATAGAACGACAATTACTATACACATTACTCTTACTATTATCAATCTAACACATATTATTAACCATATTATGCAGGTATGATCGATAGCACGACATTTACTATACTTACTACTCTTATTATTATCAATCTAACTCATATTATTAGCCATACTATGCTTACATGATCGATAGAACGACAATTACTATACTTGTTACACCTACTATTATCAATCTAACTCATATTATTAGCCATATTCTGCTTATATGCTCGATAGAATGACAATTACTGTACTTATTACTCTTATCATTATCGATCTAACTCAAATTATTAGCCATATTATGCTTATATGATCGATAGAACGACAATTACTATACTTATTACTCTTATTATTTTCAATCTAACTCATATTATTAACCATATTATGCAGATATGATCGATAGCACGACATTTACTATACTTATTACTCTAATTATTATCAATCTAACTCATATTATTAACAATATTATGCTAATATGATCGATAGAACGACAGCTACTATACTTATTACACTCACTATTATCAATCTAACACATATTATTAACCATATTATGCAGATATGATCGATAGCACGACATTTACTATACTTACTACTCTTATTATTATCAATGTAATTCATATTATTAGCCATATTATGCTTACATGATCGATAGAACGACAATTACTATACACATTACTCTTACTATTATCAATCTAACTCATATTATTAACCATATTATTCTAATATGATCGATAGGACGACAATTACTATACTTATTACACTCACTATTATCAATCCAACTCATATTATTAACCATATTATGCAGATATGATCGATAGCACGACATTTACTATACTTATTACTCTTATTATTATCAATCTAACTCATATTATTAGCCATATTATGCTTATATGAGCAATAGAACTATAATTACTATACTTATTACTCTTATTATTATCAATTTAACTCATATTATTAAACTTATTATGCAGATATAATCGATTGAACTACAATTGCTATACTCATTACTCTTATTATTATCAATCTAACTCATATTATTAACCATATTATGCTTATATGATCGACAGAACGACAATTACTATACTTATTACACTTACTATTATCAATCTAACACATATTATTAACCATATTATGCAGATATGATCGATAGCACGACATTTACTATACTTACTACTCTTATTATTATCAATCTAATTCATATTATTAGCCATATTATGCTTATATGATCGATAGAACATCAATTACTATACTTATTACACTTACTATTATCAATCTAACTCATATTATTAGCCATATTATGCTTATATGATCGATAGAACGACAATTACTATACACATTACTCTTATTATTATCAATCTAACTCATATTATTTGCCATATTATGCTTATATGATCGATAGAACGAGAATTACTATACTTATTACTCTTATTATTATCAATCTAACTCATATTATTAGCCCTATTATGCTTCCATGGTCGATAGAACGAGAATTACTATACTTATTACTCTTATTATTATCAATCCAACTCATATTATTAGCCATATTATGCTTAAATGATCGATAGAACGACAATTACTATACTTATTACTCTTATTATTATCAACCCAACTCATATTATTAGCCATATTATGCAGATATGATTGATAGCACGACATTTACTATACTTACTACTCTTATTATTATCAATCTAACTCATATTATTAGCCATATTATGCTTAAATGATCGATAGAACGACAATTACTATACTTATTACTCTTATTATTATCAATCTAACTCATATTATTAACCATATTATGCAGATATGATCGATAGAACTACAATTACTATTCTCATTACTCTTATTATTATCAATCTAACTCATATTATTAGCCATATTATGCTTATATGATCGATAGAACGACAATTACTATACTCATTACTCCTATTATTATCAATCTAACTCATATTATTAGCCATATTATGCTTATATGATCGATAGAACGAGAATTACTATACTCACTACTCTTAGTATTATCAATCTAACTCATATTATTAGCCATATTATGCTTAAATGATCGATAGAACGACAATTACTATACTTATTACTCTTATTATTATCAGCCCAACTCATATTATTAGCCATATTATGCAGATATGATTGATAGCACGACATTTACTATACTTACTACTCTTATTATTATTAATCTAACTCATACTATTAGCCATATTATGCTTAAATGATCGATAGAACGACAATTACTATACTTATTACTCTTATTATTATCAACCCAACTCATATTATTAGCCATACTATGCTTAAATGATCGACAGAACGACAATTACTATACTTATTACTCTTATTATTATCAATTTAACTCATATTAGTAGCCATATTATGCTTATATGATCGATAGAACGACCATTACTATACACATTACTCTTACTATTATCAATCTAACTCATATTATTAACCATATTATTCTAATATGATCGATAGGACGACAATTACTACAGTTATTACACTCACTATTATCAATCCAACTCATATTATTAACCATATTATGCAGATGTGATCGATAGCACGACATTTACTATACTTATTAATCTTATTATTATCAATCTAACTCATATTATTAGCCATATTATGCTTAAATGATCGATAGAACGACAATTACTATACTTATTACTCTTATTATTATCAACTCAACTCATATTATTAGGCATATTATGCTTAAATGATCGATAGAACGACAATTACTGTACTTATTACTCTTATTATTATCAATCTAACTCATATTATTAGCCATATTCTGCTTATATGATCGATAGAACGACAATTACTATACTTATTACACTCACTATATCAATCTAACTCATATTATTAACCATATTATGCAGATATGATCGATAGCACGACACATACTATACTTATTACTCTTATTATTATCAACCCAACTCATATTATTAGCCATACTATGCTTAAATGATCGATAGAACGACAATTACTATACTTATTACTCTTATTATTATCAATTTAACTCATATTATTAGCCATATTATGCTTATATGATCGATAGAACGACCATTACTATACACATTACTCTTACTATTATCATTCTAACTCATATTATTAACCATATTATTCTAATATGATCGATAGGACGACAATTACTATACTTATTACACTCACTATTATCAATCCAACTCATATTATTAACCATATTATGCAGATATGATCGGTAGCACGACATTTACTATACTTATTACTCTTATTATTATCAATCTGACTCATATTATTAGCCATATTATGCTTATATGATCGATAGAACGACAATTACCGTACTCACTACTCTTATTATTATCAATCTAACTCATATTATTAGCCATATTATGCATATATGATCGACAGAACGACAATTACTATACTTACTACACTTAACATTATCAACCTAACTCAAATTATTAGACATATTTTGCTTATATGATCGATATAACGACTATTACTGTACTTATTACTCTTATCATTATCGATCTAACTCATATTATTAGCCATATTATGCTTATATGATCGATAGAACGACAATTACTATACTTATTACTCTTATTATTATAAATCTAACTCATATTATTAGCCATATTATGCTTATATGATCGATATAACGACAAATACTATACTTATTACTCTTATTATTATCAATCTAACTCATATTATTAACAATATTATGCTAATATGATCGATAGGACGACAATTACTATACTTATTACACTCACTATTATCAATCTAACTCATATTATTAACCATATAATGCAGATATGATCGATAGCACGACATTTACTATACTTACTACTCTAATTATTATCAATCTAACTCATATTATTAGCCATATTATGCTTAAATGATCGATAGAACGACAATTACTATACTTATTACTCTTATTATTATCAACTCAACTCATATTATTAGCCATATTATGCTGAAATGATCGATAGAACGACAATTACTATACTTATTACTCTTATTATTATCAACCCAACTCATATTATTAGCCATATTATGCAGATATGATTGATAGCACGACATTTACTATACTTACTACTCTTATTATTATCAATCTAACTCATATTATTAGCCATATTATGCTTAAATGATCGATAGAACGACAATTACTATACTTATTACTCTTATTATTATCAATCTAACTCATATTATTAACCATATTATGCAGATATGATCGATAGAACTACAATTACTATTCTCATTACTCTTATTATTATCAATCTAACTCATATTATTAACCATATTATGCTTATATGATCGACAGAACGACAATTACTATACTTATTACACTTACTATTATCAATCTAACACATATTATTAACCATATTATGCAGATATGATCGATAGCACGACATTTACTATACTTACTACTGTTATTATTATCAATCTAATTCATATTATTAGCCATATTATGCTTATATGATCGATAGAACATCAATTACTATACTTATTACACTTACTATTATCAATCTAACTCATATTATTAGCCATATTATGCTTATATGATCGATAGAACGACAATTACTATACACATTACTCTTATTATTATCAATCTAACTCATATTATTTGCCATATTATGCTTATATGATCGATAGAACGAGAATTACTATACTTATTACTCTTATTATTATCAATCTAACTCATATTATTAGCCCTATTATGCTTCCATGGTCGATAGAACGAGAATTACTATACTTATTACTCTTATTATTATCAATCTAACTCATATTATTAGCCATATTATGCTTAAATGATCGATAGAACGACAATTACTATACTTATTACTCTTATTATTATCAACCCAACTCATATTATTAGCCATATTATGCAGATATGATTGATAGCACGACATTTACTATACTTACTACTCTTATTATTATCAATCTAACTCATATTATTAGCCATATTATGCTTAAATGATCGATAGAACGACAATTACTATACTTATTACTCTTATTATTATCAATCTAACTCATATTATTAACCATATTATGCAGATATGATCGATAGAACTACAATTACTATTCTCATTACTCTTATTATTATCAATCTAACTCATATTATTAGCCATATTATGCTTATATGATCGATAGAACGACAATTACTATACTCATTACTCCTATTATTATCAATCTAACTCATATTATTAGCCATATTATGCTTATATGATCGATAGAACGAGAATTACTATACTCACTACTCTTAGTATTATCAATCTAACTCATATTATTAGCCATATTATGCTTAAATGATCGATAGAACGACAATTACTATACTTATTACTCTTATTATTATCAGCCCAACTCATATTATTAGCCATATTATGCAGATATGATTGATAGCACGACATTTACTATACTTACTACTCTTATTATTATTAATCTAACTCATACTATTAGCCATATTATGCTTAAATGATCGATAGAACGACAATTACTATACTTATTACTCTTATTATTATCAACCCAACTCATATTATTAGCCATACTATGCTTAAATGATCGACAGAACGACAATTACTATACTTATTACTCTTATTATTATCAATTTAACTCATATTAGTAGCCATATTATGCTTATATGATCGATAGAACGACCATTACTATACACATTACTCTTACTATTATCAATCTAACTCATATTATTAACCATATTATTCTAATATGATCGATAGGACGACAATTACTACAGTTATTACACTCACTATTATCAATCCAACTCATATTATTAACCATATTATGCAGATGTGATCGATAGCACGACATTTACTATACTTATTAATCTTATTATTATCAATCTAACTCATATTATTAGCCATATTATGCTTAAATGATCGATAGAACGACAATTACTATACTTATTACTCTTATTATTATCAACTCAACTCATATTATTAGGCATATTATGCTTAAATGATCGATAGAACGACAATTACTGTACTTATTACTCTTATTATTATCAATCTAACTCATATTATTAGCCATATTCTGCTTATATGATCGATAGAACGACAATTACTATACTTATTACACTCACTATATCAATCTAACTCATATTATTAACCATATTATGCAGATATGATCGATAGCACGACACATACTATACTTATTACTCTTATTATTATCAACCCAACTCATATTATTAGCCATACTATGCTTAAATGATCGATAGAACGACAATTACTATACTTATTACTCTTATTATTATTAATTTAACTCATATTATTAGCCATATTATGCTTATATGATCGATAGAACGACCATTACTATACACATTACTCTTACTATTATCATTCTAACTCATATTATTAACCATATTATTCTAATATGATCGATAGGACGACAATTACTATACTTATTACACTCACTATTATCAATCCAACTCATATTATTAACCATATTATGCAGATATGATCGGTAGCACGACATTTACTATACTTATTACTCTTATTATTATCAATCTGACTCATATTATTAGCCATATTATGCTTATATGATCGATAGAACGACAATTACCGTACTCACTACTCTTATTATTATCAATCTAACTCATATTATTAGCCATATTATGCATATATGATCGACAGAACGACAATTACTATACTTACTACACTTAACATTATCAACCTAACTCAAATTATTAGACATATTTTGCTTATATGATCGATATAACGACTATTACTGTACTTATTACTCTTATCATTATCGATCTAACTCATATTATTAGCCATATTATGCTTATATGATCGATAGAACGACAATTACTATACTTATTACTCTTATTATTATAAATCTAACTCATATTATTAGCCATATTATGCTTATATGATCGATATAACGACAAATACTATACTTATTACTCTTATTATTATCAATCTAACTCATATTATTAACAATATTATGCTAATATGATCGATAGGACGACAATTACTATACTTATTACACTCACTATTATCAATCTAACTCATATTATTAACCATATAATGCAGATATGATCGATAGCACGACATTTACTATACTTACTACTCTAATTATTATCAATCTAACTCATATTATTAGCCATATTATGCTTAAATGATCGATAGAACGACAATTACTATACTTATTACTCTTATTATTATCAACTCAACTCATATTATTAGCCATATTATGCTGAAATGATCGATAGAACGACAATTACTATACTTATTACTCTGATTATTATCAATCTAACTCATGTTATTAGCCATATTATGCTTATATGATCGATAGAACGACAATTACTAGACTTATTACACTCACTATATCAATCTAACTCATATTATTAACCATATAATGCAGATATGATCGGTAGCACGACATTTGCTATACTTACTACTCTTATTATTATCAATCTAACTCATATTATTAGCCATATTATGCTTAAATGATCGATAGAACGACAATTACTATACTTATTACTCTTATTATTATCAACTCAACTCATATTATTAGCCATATTATGCTTAAATGATCGATAGAACGACAATTACTATACTTATTACTCTTAGTATTATCAATCTAACTCATATTATTAGCCATATTATGCTTATATGATCGATAGAACGACAATTACTATACTTATTACTCTTATTATTATCAATCTAACTCATATTATTAGCCATATTCTGCTTATATGATCGATAGAACGACAATTACTATACTTATTACACTCACTATATCAATCTAACTCATATTATTAACCATATAATGCAGATATGATCGATAGCACGACATTTACTATACTTACTACTCTTATTATTATCAATCTAACTCATATCATTAGCCATATTATGCTTATATGATCGATAGAACGACAACTACTATACTTATTACACTCACTATTATCAATCTAACACATATTATTAACCATATTATGCAGATATGATCGATAGCACGACATTTACTATACTTACTACTCTTATTATTATCAATCTAACTCATATTATTAGCCATATTATGCTTACATGATCGATAGAACGACAATTACTATACACATTACTCTTACTATTATCAATCTAACACATATTATTAACCATATTATGCAGATATGATCGATAGCACGACATTTACTATACTTACTACTCTTATTATTATCAATATAACTCATATTATTAGCCATATTATGCTTACATGATCGATAGAACGACAATTACTATACACATTACTCTTACTATTATCAATCTAACACATATTATTAACCATATTATGCAGATATGATCGATAGCACGACATTTACTATACTTACTACTCTTATTATTATCAATCTAACTCATATTATTAGCCATACTATGCTTACATGATCGATAGAACGACAATTACTATACTTGTTACACTTACTATTATCAATCTAACTCATATTATTAGCCATATTCTGCTTATATGCTCGATAGAATGACAATTACTGTACTTATTACTCTTATCATTATCGATCTAACTCAAATTATTAGCCATATTATGCTTATATGATCGATAGAACGACAATTACTATACTTAATACTCTTATTATTTTCAATCTAACTCATATTATTAACCATATTATGCAGATATGATCGATAGCACGACATTTACTATACTTATTACTCTAATTATTATCAATCTAACTCATATTATTAACAATATTATGCTAATATGATCGATAGAACGACAACTACTATACTTATTACACTCACTATTATCAATCTAACACATATTATTAACCATATTATGCAGATATGATCGATAGCACGACATTTACTATACTTACTACTCTTATTATTATCAATCTAATTCATATTATTAGCCATATTATGCTTACATGATCGATAGAACGACAATTACTATACACATTACTCTTACTATTATCAATCTAACTCATATTATTAACCATATTATTCTAATATGATCGATAGGACGACAATTACTATACTTATTACACTCACTATTATCAATCCAACTCATATTATTAACCATATTATGCAGATATGATCGATAGCACGACATTTACTATACTTACTACTCTTATTATTATCAATCTAACTCATATTATTAGCCATATTATGCTTATATGAGCAATAGAACTATAATTACTATACTTATTACTCTTATTATTATCAATCTAACTCATATTATTAAACTTATTATGCAGATATAATCGATTGAACTACAATTGCTATACTCATTACTCTTATTATTATCAATCTAACTCATATTATTAACCATATTATGCTTATATGATCGACAGAACGACAATTACTATACTTATTACACTTACTATTATCAATCTAACACATATTATTAACCATATTATGCAGATATGATCGATAGCACGACATTTACTATACTTACTACTCTTATTATTATCAATCTAATTCATATTATTAGCCATATTATGCTTATATGATCGATAGAACAACAATTACTATACTTATTACACTTACTATTATCAATCTAACTCATATTATTAGCCATATTATGCTTATATGATCGATAGAACGACAATTACTATACACATTACTCTTATTATTATCAATCTAACTCATATTATTTGCCATATTATGCTTATATGATCGATAGAACGAGAATTACTATACTTATTACTCTTATTATTATCAATCTAACTCATATTATTAGCCATATTATGCTTACATGATCGATAGAACGAGAATTACTATACTTATTACTCTTATTATTATCAATCTAACTCATATTATTAGCCATATTATGCTTAAATGATCGATAGAACGACAATTACTATACTTATTACTCTTATTATTATCAACCCAACTCATATTATTAGCCATATTATGCAGATATGATTGATAGCACGACATTTACTATACTTACTACTCTTATTATTATCAATCTAACTCATATTATTAGCCATATTATGCTTAAATGATCGATAGAACGACAATTACTATACTTATTACTCTTATTATTATCAATCTAACTCATATTATTAACCATATTATGCAGATATGATCGATAGAACTACAATTACTATTCTCATTACTCTTATTATTATCAATCTAACTCATATTATTAGCCATATTATGCTTATATGATCGATAGAACGACAATTAATATACTCATTACTCCTATTATTATCAATCTAACTCATATTATTAGCCATATTATGCTTATATGATCGATAGAACGAGAATTACTATACTCACTACTCTTAGTATTATCAATCTAACTCATATTATTAGCCATATTATGCTTAAATGATCGATAGAACGACAATTACTATACTTATTACTCTTATTATTATCAGCCCAACTCATATTATTAGCCATATTATGCAGATATGATTGATAGCACGACATTTACTATACTTACTACTCTTATTATTATTAATCTAACTCATACTATTAGCCATATTATGCTTAAATGATCGATAGAACGACAATTACTATACTTATTACTCTTATTATTATCAACCCAACTCATATTATTAGCCATACTATGCTTAAATGATCGACAGAACGACAATTACTATACTTATTACTCTTATTATTATCAATTTAACTCATATTAGTAGCCATATTATGCTTATATGATCGATAGAACGACCATTACTATACACATTACTCTTACTATTATCAATCTAACTCATATTATTAACCATATTATTCTAATATGATCGATAGGACGACAATTACTACAGTTATTACACTCACTATTATCAATCCAACTCATATTATTAACCATATTATGCAGATGTGATCGATAGCACGACATTTACTATACTTATTAATCTTATTATTATCAATCTAACTCATATTATTAGCCATATTATGCTTAAATGATCGATAGAACGACAATTACTATACTTATTACTCTTATTATTATCAACTCAACTCATATTATTAGGCATATTATGCTTAAATGATCGATAGAACGACAATTACTGTACTTATTACTCTTATTATTATCAATCTAACTCATATTATTAGCCATATTCTGCTTATATGATCGATAGAACGACAATTACTATACTTATTACACTCACTATATCAATCTAACTCATATTATTAACCATATTATGCAGATATGATCGATAGCACGACACATACTATACTTATTACTCTTATTATTATCAACCCAACTCATATTATTAGCCATACTATGCTTAAATGATCGATAGAACGACAATTACTATACTTATTACTCTTATTATTATCAATTTAACTCATATTATTAGCCATATTATGCTTATATGATCGATAGAACGACCATTACTATACACATTACTCTTACTATTATCATTCTAACTCATATTATTAACGATATTATTCTAATATGATCGATAGGACGACAATTACTATACTTATTACACTCACTATTATCAATCCAACTCATATTATTAACCATATTATGCAGATATGATCGGTAGCACGACATTTACTATACTTATTACTCTTATTATTATCAATCTGACTCATATTATTAGCCATATTATGCTTATATGATCGATAGAACGACAATTACCGTACTCACTACTCTTATTATTATCAATCTAACTCATATTATTAGCCATATTATGCATATATGATCGACAGAACGACAATTACTATACTTACTACACTTAACATTATCAATCTAACTCAAATTATTAGACATATTTTGCTTATATGATCGATATAACGACTATTACTGTACTTATTACTCTTATCATTATCGATCTAACTCATATTATTAGCCATATTATGCTTATATGATCGATAGAACGACAATTACTATACTTATTACTCTTATTATTATAAATCTAACTCATATTATTAGCCATATTATGCTTATATGATCGATATAACGACAAATACTATACTTATTACTCTTATTATTATCAATCTAACTCATATTATTAACAATATTATGCTAATATGATCGATAGGACGACAATTACTATACTTATTACACTCACTATTATCAATCTAACTCATATTATTAACCATATAATGCAGATATGATCGATAGCACGACATTTACTATACTTACTACTCTAATTATTATCAATCTAACTCATATTATTAGCCATATTATGCTTAAATGATCGATAGAACGACAATTACTATACTTATTACTCTTATTATTATCAACTCAACTCATATTATTAGCCATATTATGCTGAAATGATCGATAGAACGACAATTACTATACTTATTACTCTGATTATTATCAATCTAACTCATGTTATTAGCCATATTATGCTTATATGATCGATAGAACGACAATTACTAGACTTATTACACTCACTATATCAATCTAACTCATATTATTAACCATATAATGCAGATA
>NW_027474524.1:0-37988 GCF_050947335.1 Megachile rotundata
TATGGCTAATAATATGAGTTAGATTGATAATAATAAGGCTAATAAGTATAGTAATTGTCGTTCTATCGATCATATAAGCATAGTATGGCTAATAATATGAGTTAGATTGATAATAATAAGACTAATAAGTGTAGTAATTGTCGTTCTATCGATCATATAAGCATAGTATGGCTAATAATATGAGTTAGATTGATAATAATAAGAGTAATAAGTATAGTAATTGTCGTTCTATCGATCACATAAGCATAATATGGCTAATAATACGAGTTAGATTGATAGTAATAACAGTAGTGAGTATAGTAATTGTCGTTCTATCGATGATATAAGCATAACATGGCTAATAATATGAGTTAGATTGATAATAATAAGAGTAATGAGTATAGTAATTGTCGTTCTATCGATCATATAAGCATAATATGGCTAATAATATGAGTTAGATTGATAATAATAAGAGTAATGAGTATAGCAGTTGTAGTTCTATCGATCATATCTGCATAATATGGTTAATAAAATGAGTTAGATTGATAATAATAAGAGTAATAAGTATAGTAATTTTCGTTCTATCGATCACATAAGCATAATATGGCTAATAATACGAGTTAGATTGATAGTAATAACAGTAGTGAGTATAGTAATTCTCGTTCTATCGATCATATAAGCATAATATGGCTAATAATACGAGTTAGATTGATAGTAATAACAGTAGTGAGTATAGTAATTGTCGTTCTATCGATGATATAAGCATAACATGGCTAATAATATGAGTTAGATTGATAATAATAAGAGTAATGAGTATAGTAATTGTCGTTCTATCGATCATATAAGCATAATATGGTTAACAATATGAGTTAGATTGATGATAATAAGACTAATAAGTATAGTAATTGTAGTTCTATCGATGATATAAGCATAATATGGCTAATAATATGAGTTAGATTGATAATATTAAGAGTAATGAGTATAGTAGTTGTAGTTCTATCGATCATATCTGCATAATATCGTTAATAATATGAGCTAGATTGATAATAATAAGAGTAATAAGTATAGTAATTGTCGTTCTATCGATCATATAAGCATAATATGGTTAACAATATGAGTTAGATGGATAATAATAAGAGAAATAAGTATAGTAATTGTAGTTCTACCGTTCATATAAGCATATTATGGCTAATAATATCAGTTCGATTGATAATAATAAGAGTAATGAGTATAGTAATTGTCGTTCTATCGATCATATAAGCATAATATGGCTAATAATATGAGTTAGATTGATAATAATAAGAGTAATGAGTATAGCAGTTGTAGTTCTATCGATCATATCTGCATAATATGGTTAATAATATGAGTTAGATTGATAATAATAAGAGAAATAAGTATAGCAATTGTAGTTCTACCGTTCATATAAGCATAATATGGCTAATAATATGAGTTCGATTGATGGTAATAAGACTAATAAGTATAATAATTGTCGTTCTATCGATCATATAAGCATAATATGGCTAATAATATGAGTCAGATTGATAATAATAGGAGTAATAAGTATAGTAATTGTCGTTCTATCGATCATATCTGCATAATATGGTTAATAATATGAGTTAGATTGATAATAGTGAGTGTAATAAGTATAGTAATTGTCGTTCTGTCGATCATATAAGCATAATATGGCTAATAATATGAGTTAGATTGATAATAATAAGAGTAATGAGTATAGCAGTTGTAGTTCTATCGATCATATCTGCATAATATGGTCAATAATATGAGTTAGATTGATAATAATAAGAGAAATAAGTATAGCAATTGTAGTTCTACCGTTCATATAAGCATAATATGGCTAATAATATGAGTTCGATTGATGATAATAAGACTAATAAGTATAATAATTGTCGTTCTATCGATCATATCAGCATAATATGGCTAATAATATGAGTCAGATTGATAATAATAAGAGTATAAGTATAGTAATTGTCGTTCTATCGATCATATCTGCATAATATGGTTAATAATATGAGTTAGATTGATAATAGTGAGTGTAATAAGTATAGTAATTGTCGTTCTGTCGATCATATAAGCATAATATGGCTAATAATATGAGTTAGATTGATAATAATAAGAGTAATAAGTATAGTAATTGTCGTTCTATCGATCATATAAGCATAATATTGCTAATAATATGAGTTAGATTGATAATAATAAGAGTAATGAGTATAGTAATTGTCGTTCTATCGATCATATACGCATAGTATGGCTAATAACATGAGTTAGATTGATAATAATAAGAGTAATTAGTATAGTAACTGTCGTTCTATCGAACACATAAGCATAATATGGCTAATAATATGAGTTAGATTGATAGTAATAACAGTAGTGAGTATAGTAATTGTCGTTCTATCGATCATATAAGCATAATATGGCTAATAATATGAGTCAGATTGATAATAATAAGAGTAACAAGTATAGTAATTGTCGTTCTATCGATCATATCTGCATAATATGGTTAATAATATGAGTTAGATTGATAATAGTGAGTGTAATAAGTATAGTAATTGTCGTTCTGTCGATCATATAAGCATAATATGGCTAATAATATGAGTTAGATTGATAATAATAAGAGTAATAAGTATAGTAATTGTCGTTCTATCGATCATATAAACATAATATTGCTAATAATATGAGTTAGATTGATAATAATAAGAGTAATAAGTATAGTAATTGTCGTTCTATCGATCATATAAGCATAATATTGCTAATAATATGAGTTAGATTGATAATAATAAGAGTAATAAGTATAGTAATTGTCGTTCTATCGAACACATAAGCATAATATGGCTAATAATATGAGTTAGATTGATAGTAATAACAGTAGTGAGTATAGAAATTGTCGTTCTATCGATCATATAAGCATAATATGGCTAATAATATGAGTTAGATTGATAATAATAAGAGTAATGAGTATAGTAATTGTCGTTCTATCGATCATATAAGCATAATATGGCTAGTAATATGAGTCAGATTGATAATAATAAGAGCAATAAGTATAGTAATTGTCGTTCTATCGATCACATAAGCATAATATGGCTAATAATACGAGTTAGATTGATAGTAATAACAGTAGTGAGAATAGTAATTCTCGTTCTATCGATCATATAAGCATAATATGTCTAATAATATGAGTTAGATTGATAATAATAAGAGAAATAAGTATAGTAATTGTAGTTCTACCGATCATATAATCATAATATGGCTAATAATATGAGTTAGATTGATAACAGTGAGTGTAATAAGTATTGTAATTGTCGTTCTATCAATCATATAAGCATAATATGGCTAATAATATGAGTTAGATTGATAATAATAACAGTAATGAGTATAGTAGTTGTACTTCTATCGATCATATCTGCATAATATGGTTAATAATATAAGTTAGATTGATAATAATAAGAGAAATAAGTATACTAATTGTAGTTCTACCGATCATATAAGCATAATATGGCTAATAATATGAGTTAGATTGATAATAATAAGACTAATAAGTATAGTAATTGTCGTTCTATCGATCATATAAGCATAATATGGCTAATAATATGAGTCAGATTGATAATAATAAGAGTAATAAGTATAGTAATTGTCGTTCTATCGATCATATCTGCATAATATGGTTAATAATATGAGTTAGATTGATAATAGTGAGTGTAATAAGTATAGTAATTGTCGTTCTGTCGATCATATAAGCATAATATTGCTAATAACATGAGTTAGATTGACGACCATAAGACTAATAAATATAGTAATTGTCGTTCTATCGATCATATAAGCATAATATGGTTAACAATATTAGTTAGATTGATGATAATAAGACTAATAAGTATAGTAATTGTAGTTCTATCGATGATATAAGCATAATATGGCTAATAATATGAGTTAGATTGATAATATTAAGAGTAATGAGTATAGTAGTTGTAGTTCTATCGATCATATCTGCATAATATCGTTAATAATATGAGCTAGATTGATAATAATAAGAGTAATAAGTATAGTAATAGTCGTTCTATCGATCATATAAGCATAATATGGTTAACAATATGAGTTAGATTGATAATAATAAGAGAAATAAGTATAGTAATTGTAGTTCTACCGTTCATATAAGCATAATATGGCTAATAATATCAGTTCGATTGATAATAATAAGAGTAATGAGTATAGTAATTGTCGTTCTATCGATCATATAAGCATAATATGGCTAATAATATGAGTTAAATTGATAATAATAACAGTAATGAGTATAGTAGTTGTAGTTCTATCGATCATATCTGCATAATATGGTTAATAATATGAGTTAGATTGATAATAATAAGAGAAATAAGTATAGTAATTGTAGTTCTACCGATCATATAATCATAATATGGCTAATAATATGAGTTAGATTAATAACAGTGAGTGTAATAAGTATAGTAATTGTCGTTCTATCAATCATATAAGCATAATATGGCTAATAATATGAGTTAGATTGATAATAATAACAGTAATGAGTATAGTAGTTGTACTTCTATCGATCATATCTGCATAATATGGTTAATAATATAAGTTAGATTGATAATAATAAGAGAAATAAGTATACTAATTGTAGTTCTACCGATCATATAAGCATAATATGGCTAATAATATCAGTTCGATTGATGATAATAAGACTAATAAGTATAGTAATTGTCGTTCTATCGATCATATAAGCATAATATGGCTAATAATATGAGTCAGATTGATAATAATAAGAGTAATAAGTATAGTAATTGTCGGTCTATCGATCATATAAGCATAGTATGGCTAATAACATGAGTTAGATTGATAATAATAAGAGTAATGAGTATAGTAATTGTAGTTCTATCGATGATATAAGCATAATATGGCTAATATTATGAGTTAGATTGATAATATTAAGTGTAATGAGTATAGGAGTTGTAGTTCTATCGATCATATCTGCATAATATCGTTAATAATATGAGTTAGATTGATAATAATAAGAGTAATAAGTATAGTAATTGTCGTTCTATCGATCATATAAGGATAATATTGCTAATAATATGAGTTAGATTGATAATAATAAGAGTAATGAGGATAGTAATTGTCGTTCTATTGATCACATAAGCATAGTATGGCTAATAACATGAGTTAGATTAATAATAATAAGATCATATAAGCATACATATAAGCTATCGATCATATAAGCATAATATGGCTAATAATATGAGTTAGATTGATAATAATAAGGCTAATAAGTATAGTAATTGTCGTTCTATCGATCATATAAGCATAGTATGGCTAATAATATGAGTTAGATTGATAATAATAAGACTAATAAGTGTAGTAATTGTCGTTCTATCGATCATATAAGCATAGTATGGCTAATAATATGAGTTAGATTGATAATAATAAGAGTAATAAGTATAGTAATTGTCGTTCTATCGATCACATAAGCATAATATGGCTAATAATACGAGTTAGATTGATAGTAATAACAGTAGTGAGTATAGTAATTGTCGTTCTATCGATGATATAAGCATAACATGGCTAATAATATGAGTTAGATTGATAATAATAAGAGTAATGAGTATAGTAATTGTCGTTCTATCGATCATATAAGCATAATATGGCTAATAATATCAGTTAGATTGATAATAATAAGAGTAATGAGTATAGCAGTTGTAGTTCTATCGATCATATCTGCATAATATGGTTAATAAAATGAGTTAGATTGATAATAATAAGAGTAATAAGTATAGTAATTTTCGTTCTATCGATCACATAAGCATAATATGGCTAATAATACGAGTTAGATTGATAGTAATAACAGTAGTGAGTATAGTAATTCTCGTTCTATCGATCATATAAGCATAATATGGCTAATAATATGAGTTAGATTGATAATAATAAGAGTAATGAGTATAGTAATTGTCGTTCTATCGATCATATAAGCATAATATGGCTAATAATATGAGTTAGATTGATAGTAATAACAGTAATGAGTATAGTAGTTGTAGTTCTATCGATCATATCTGCATAATATGGTTAATAATATGAGTTAGATTGATAATAATAAGAGAAATAAGTATAGTAATTGTAGTTCTACCGATCATATAATCATAATATGGCAAATAATATGAGTTAGATTGATAACAGTGAGTGTAATAAGTATAGTAATTGTCGTTCGATCAATCATATAAGCATAATATGGCTAATAATATGAGTTAGATTGATAATAATAACAGTAATGAGTATAGTAGTTGTACTTCTATCGATCATATCTGCATAATATGGTTAATAATATAAGTTAGATTGATAATAATAAGAGAAATAAGTATACTGATTGTAGTTCTACCGATCATATAAGCATAATATGGCTAATAATATGAGTTAGATTGATAATAATAAGACTAATAAGTACAGTAATTGTCGTTCTATCGATCATATAAGCATAATATGGCTAATAATATGAGTCAGATTGATAATAATAAGAGTAATAAGTATAGTAATTGTCGTTCTATCGATCATATCTGCATAATATGGTTAATAATATGAGTTAGATTGATAATAGTGAGTGTAATAAGTATAGTAATTGTCGTTCTGTCGATCATATAAGCATAATTTGGCTAATAATATGAGTTAGATTGATAATAATAAGAGTAATAAGTATAGTAATTGTCGTTCTATCGATCATATAAGCATAATATTGCTAATAACATGAGTTAGATTGACAACCATAAGACTAATAAATATAGTAATTGTCGTTCTATCGATCATATAAGCATAATTTGGTTAACAATATGAGTTAGATTGATGATAATAAGACTAATAAGTATAGTAATTGTAGTTCTATCGATGATATAAGCATAATATGGCTAATAATATGAGTTAGATTGATAATATTAAGAGTAATGAGTATAGTAGTTGTAGTTCTATCGATCATATCTGCATAATATCGTTAATAATATGAGTTAGATTGATAATAATAAGAGGAATAAGTATAGTAATTGTAGTTCTACCGTTCATATAAGCATAATATGGCTAATAATATCAGTTCGATTGATGATAATAAGACTAATAAGTATAGTAATTGTCGTTCTATCGATCATATAAGCATAATATGGCTAATAATATGAGTCAGATTGATAATAATAAGAGTAATAAGTATAGTAATTGTCGCTCTATCGATCATATCTGCATAATATGGTTAATAATATGAGTTAGATTGATAATAGTGAGTGTAATAAGTATAGTAATTGTCGTTCTGTCGATCATATAAGCATAATATGGCTAATAATATGAGTTAGATTCATAATAATAAGAGTAATGAGTATAGTAATTGTCGGTCTATCGATCATATAAGCATAGTATGGCTAATAACATGAGTTAGATTGATAATAATAAGAGTAATGAGTATAGTAATGGTAGTTCTATCGATGATATAAGCATAATATGGCTAATATTATGAGTTAGATTGATAATAATAAGGCTAATAAGTATAGTAATTGTCGTTCTATCGATCATATTTGCATAATATGGTTAATAATATGACTTAGATTGATAGCAGTGAGTGTAATAAGTATAGTAATTGTCGTTCTATCAATCATATAAGCATAATATGGCTAATAATATGAGTTAGATTGATAATATTAAGAGTAATGAGTATAGTAGTTGTAGTTCTATCGATCATATCTGCATAATATCGTTAATAATACGAGTTAGATTGATAATAATAAGAGTAATAAGTATAGTAATTGTCGTTCTATCGATCATATAAGGATAATATTGCTAATAATATGAGTTAGATTGATAATAATAAGAGTAATGAGGATAGTAGTTGTCGTTCTATTGATCACATAAGCATAGTATGGCTAATAACATGAGTTAGATTGATAATAATAAGATCATATAAGCATACATATAAGCTATCGATCATATAAGCATAATATGGCTAATAATATGAGTTAGATTGATAATAATAAGGCATATAAGTATAGTAATTGTCGTTCTATCGATGATATAAGCATAACATGGCTCATAATATGAGTTAGATTGATAATAATAAGAGTAATGAGTATAGTAATTGTCGTTCTATCGATCATATAAGCATAATATGGCTAATAATATGAGTTAGATTGATATTAATAAGAGTAATGAGTATAGCAGTTGTAGTTCTATCGATCATATCTGCATAATATGGTTAATAATATGAGTTAGATTGATAATAATAAGAGAAATAAGTATAGCAATTGTAGTTCTACCGTTCATATAAGCATAATATGGCTAATAATATGAGTTCGATTGATGATAATAAGACTAATAAGTATAATAATTGTCGTTCTATCGATCATATAAGCATAATATGGCTAATAATATGAGTCAGATTGTTAATAATAAGAGTAATAAGTATAGTAATTGTCGTTCTATCGATCATATCTGCATAATATGGTTAATAATATGAGTTAGATTGATAATAGTGAGTGTAATAAGTATAGTTATTGTCGTTCTGTCGATCATATAAGCATAATATGGCTAATAATATGAGTTAGATTGATAATAATAAGAGTAATAAGTATAGTAATTGTCGTTCTATCGATCATATAAGCATAATATTGCTAATAATATGAGTTAGATTGATAATAATAAGAGTAATGAGTATAGTAATTGTCGTTCTATCGAACACATAAGCATAATATGGCTAATAATATGAGTTAGGTTGATAATAATAAGAGTAATAAGTATAGTAATTGTCGTTCTATCGATCATGTAAGCATAATATGGCTAATAATATGAGTCAGATTGATAATAATAAGAGTAATAAGTATAGTAATTGTCGTTCTATCGATCATATCTGCATAATATGGTTAATAATATGAGTTAGATTGATAATAATAAGAGTAATAAGTATAGTAATTGTCGTTCTATCGAACACATAAGCATAATATGGCTAATAATATGAGTTAGGTTGATAATAATAAGAGTAATAAGTATAGTAATTGTCGTTCTATCGATCATATAAGCATAATATTGCTAATAATATGAGTTAGATTGATAATAATAAGACTAATAAGTATAGTAATTGTCGTTCTATCGATCATATAAGCATAGTATGGCTAATAATATGAGTTAGATTGATAATAATAAGACTAATAAGTGTAGTAGTTGTCGTTCTATCGATCATATAAGCATAGTATGGCTAATAATATGAGTTAGATTGATAATAATAAGAGTAATAAGTAAAGTAATTTTCGTTCTATCGATCACATAAGCATAATATGGCTAATAATACGAGTTAGATTGATAGTAATAACAGTAGTGAGTATAGTAATTCTCGTTCTATCGATCATATAAGCATAATATGGCTAATAATATGAGTTAGATTGATAATAATAAGAGTAATGAGTATAGTAATTGTCGTTCTATCGATCATATAAGCATAATATGGCTAATAATATGAGTTAGATTGATAATAATAACAGTAATGAGTATAGTAGTTGTAGTTCTATCGATCATATCTGCATAATATCGTTAATAATATGAGTTAGATTGATAATAATAAGAGGAATAAGTATAGTAATTGTAGTTCTACCGTTCATATAAGCATAATATGGCTAATAATATCAGTTCGATTGATGATAATAAGACTAATAAGTATAGTAATTGTCGTTCTATCGATCATATAAGCATAATATGGCTAATAATATGAGTCAGATTGATAATAATAAGAGTAATAAGTATAGTAATTGTCGCTCTATCGATCATATCTGCATAATATGGTTAATAATATGAGTTAGATTGATAATAGTGAGTGTAATAAGTATAGTAATTGTCGTTCTGTCGATCATATAAGCATAATATGGCTAATAATATGAGTTAGATTCATAATAATAAGAGTAATGAGTATAGTAATTGTCGGTCTATCGATCATATAAGCATAGTATGGCTAATAACATGAGTTAGATTGATAATAATAAGAGTAATGAGTATAGTAATGGTAGTTCTATCGATGATATAAGCATAATATGGCTAATATTATGAGTTAGATTGATAATAATAAGGCTAATAAGTATAGTAATTGTCGTTCTATCGATCATATTTGCATAATATGGTTAATAATATGACTTAGATTGATAGCAGTGAGTGTAATAAGTATAGTAATTGTCGTTCTATCAATCATATAAGCATAATATGGCTAATAATATGAGTTAGATTGATAATATTAAGAGTAATGAGTATAGTAGTTGTAGTTCTATCGATCATATCTGCATAATATCGTTAATAATACGAGTTAGATTGATAATAATAAGAGTAATAAGTATAGTAATTGTCGTTCTATCGATCATATAAGGATAATATTGCTAATAATATGAGTTAGATTGATAATAATAAGAGTAATGAGGATAGTAGTTGTCGTTCTATTGATCACATAAGCATAGTATGGCTAATAACATGAGTTAGATTGATAATAATAAGATCATATAAGCATACATATAAGCTATCGATCATATAAGCATAATATGGCTAATAATATGAGTTAGATTGATAATAATAAGGCATATAAGTATAGTAATTGTCGTTCTATCGATGATATAAGCATAACATGGCTCATAATATGAGTTAGATTGATAATAATAAGAGTAATGAGTATAGTAATTGTCGTTCTATCGATCATATAAGCATAATATGGCTAATAATATGAGTTAGATTGATATTAATAAGAGTAATGAGTATAGCAGTTGTAGTTCTATCGATCATATCTGCATAATATGGTTAATAATATGAGTTAGATTGATAATAATAAGAGAAATAAGTATAGCAATTGTAGTTCTACCGTTCATATAAGCATAATATGGCTAATAATATGAGTTCGATTGATGATAATAAGACTAATAAGTATAATAATTGTCGTTCTATCGATCATATAAGCATAATATGGCTAATAATATGAGTCAGATTGTTAATAATAAGAGTAATAAGTATAGTAATTGTCGTTCTATCGATCATATCTGCATAATATGGTTAATAATATGAGTTAGATTGATAATAGTGAGTGTAATAAGTATAGTTATTGTCGTTCTGTCGATCATATAAGCATAATATGGCTAATAATATGAGTTAGATTGATAATAATAAGAGTAATAAGTATAGTAATTGTCGTTCTATCGATCATATAAGCATAATATTGCTAATAATATGAGTTAGATTGATAATAATAAGAGTAATGAGTATAGTAATTGTCGTTCTATCGAACACATAAGCATAATATGGCTAATAATATGAGTTAGGTTGATAATAATAAGAGTAATAAGTATAGTAATTGTCGTTCTATCGATCATGTAAGCATAATATGGCTAATAATATGAGTCAGATTGATAATAATAAGAGTAATAAGTATAGTAATTGTCGTTCTATCGATCATATCTGCATAATATGGTTAATAATATGAGTTAGATTGATAATAATAAGAGTAATAAGTATAGTAATTGTCGTTCTATCGAACACATAAGCATAATATGGCTAATAATATGAGTTAGGTTGATAATAATAAGAGTAATAAGTATAGTAATTGTCGTTCTATCGATCATATAAGCATAATATTGCTAATAATATGAGTTAGATTGATAATAATAAGACTAATAAGTATAGTAATTGTCGTTCTATCGATCATATAAGCATAGTATGGCTAATAATATGAGTTAGATTGATAATAATAAGACTAATAAGTGTAGTAGTTGTCGTTCTATCGATCATATAAGCATAGTATGGCTAATAATATGAGTTAGATTGATAATAATAAGAGTAATAAGTAAAGTAATTTTCGTTCTATCGATCACATAAGCATAATATGGCTAATAATACGAGTTAGATTGATAGTAATAACAGTAGTGAGTATAGTAATTCTCGTTCTATCGATCATATAAGCATAATATGGCTAATAATATGAGTTAGATTGATAATAATAAGAGTAATGAGTATAGTAATTGTCGTTCTATCGATCATATAAGCATAATATGGCTAATAATATGAGTTAGATTGATAATAATAACAGTAATGAGTATAGTAGTTGTAGTTCTATCGATCATATCTGCATAATATAGTTAATAATATGAGTTAGATTGATAATAATAAGAGAAATAAGTATACTAATTGTAGTTCTACCGATCATATAAGCATAATATGGCTAATAATATGAGTTAGATTGATAATAATAAGACTAATAAGTATAGTAATTGTCGTTCTATCGATCATATAAGCATAATATGGCTAATAATATGAGTCAGATTGATAATAATAAGAGTAATAAGTATAGTAATTGTCGTTCTATCGATCATATCTGCATAATATGGTTAATAATATGAGTTAGATTGATAATAGTGAGTGTAATAAGTATAGTAATTGTCGTTCTGTCGATCATATAAGCATAATATTGCTAATAACATGAGTTAGATTGACAACCATAAGACTAATAAATATAGTAATTGTCGTTCTATCGATCATATAAGCATAATATGGTTAACAATATTAGTTAGATTGATGATAATAAGACTAATAAGTATAGTAATTGTAGTTCTATCGATGATATAAGCATAATATGGCTAATAATATGAGTTAGATTGATAATATTAAGAGTAATGAGTATAGTAGTTGTAGTTCTATCGATCATATCTGCATAATATCGTTAATAATATGAGCTAGATTGATAATAATAAGAGTAATAAGTATAGTAATTGTCGTTCTATCGATCATATAAGCATAATATGGTTAACAATATGAGTTAGATTGATAATAATAAGAGAAATAAGTATAGTAATTGTAGTTCTACCGTTCATATAAGCATAATATGGCTAATAATATCAGTTCGATTGATAATAATAAGAGTAATGAGTATAGTAATTGTCGTTCTATCGATCATATAAGCATAATATGGCTAATAATATGAGTTAAATTGATAATAATAACAGTAATGAGTATAGTAGTTGTAGTTCTATCGATCATATCTGCATAATATGGTTAATAATATGAGTTAGATTGATAATAATAAGAGAAATAAGTATAGTAATTGTAGTTCTACCGATCATATAATCATAATATGGCTAATAATATGAGTTAGATTGATAACAGTGAGTGTAATAAGTATAGTAATTGTCGTTCTATCAATCATATAAGCATAATATGGCTAATAATATGAGTTAGATTGATAATAATAACAGTAATGAGTATAGTAGTTGTACTTCTATCGATCATATCTGCATAATATGGTTAATAATATAAGTTAGATTGATAATAATAAGAGAAATAAGTATACTAATTGTAGTTCTACCGATCATATAAGCATAATATGGCTAATAATATCAGTTCGATTGATGATAATAAGACTAATAAGTATAGTAATTGTCGTTCTATCGATCATATAAGCATAATATGGCTAATAATATGAGTCAGATTGATAATAATAAGAGTAATAAGTATAGTAATTGTCGGTCTATCGATCATATAAGCATAGTATGGCTAATAACATGAGTTAGATTGATAATAATAAGAGTAATGAGTATAGTAATTGTAGTTCTATCGATGATATAAGCATAATATGGCTAATATTATGAGTTAGATTGATAATATTAAGTGTAATGAGTATAGGAGTTGTAGTTCTATCGATCATATCTGCATAATATCGTTAATAATATGAGTTAGATTGATAATAATAAGAGTAATAAGTATAGTAATTGTCGTTCTATCGATCATATAAGGATAATATTGCTAATAATATGAGTTAGATTGATAATAATAAGAGTAATGAGGATAGTAATTGTCGTTCTATTGATCACATAAGCATAGTATGGCTAATAACATGAGTTAGATTAATAATAATAAGATCATATAAGCATACATATAAGCTATCGATCATATAAGCATAATATGGCTAATAATATGAGTTAGATTGATAATAATAAGAGTAATGAGTATAGTAATTGTCGTTCTATCGATCATATAAGCATAATATGGCTAATAATATGAGTTAGATTGATAGTAATAACAGTAATGAGTATAGTAGTTGTAGTTCTATCGATCATATCTGCATAATATGGTTAATAATATGAGTTAGATTGATAATAATAAGAGAAATAAGTATAGTAATTGTAGTTCTACCGATCATATAATCATAATATGGCAAATAATATGAGTTAGATTGATAACAGTGAGTGTAATAAGTATAGTAATTGTCGTTCGATCAATCATATAAGCATAATATGGCTAATAATATGAGTTAGATTGATAATAATAACAGTAATGAGTATAGTAGTTGTACTTCTATCGATCATATCTGCATAATATGGTTAATAATATAAGTTAGATTGATAATAATAAGAGAAATAAGTATACTGATTGTAGTTCTACCGATCATATAAGCATAATATGGCTAATAATATGAGTTAGATTGATAATAATAAGACTAATAAGTACAGTAATTGTCGTTCTATCGATCATATAAGCATAATATGGCTAATAATATGAGTCAGATTGATAATAATAAGAGTAATAAGTATAGTAATTGTCGTTCTATCGATCATATCTGCATAATATGGTTAATAATATGAGTTAGATTGATAATAGTGAGTGTAATAAGTATAGTAATTGTCGTTCTGTCGATCATATAAGCATAATTTGGCTAATAATATGAGTTAGATTGATAATAATAAGAGTAATAAGTATAGTAATTGTCGTTCTATCGATCATATAAGCATAATATTGCTAATAACATGAGTTAGATTGACAACCATAAGACTAATAAATATAGTAATTGTCGTTCTATCGATCATATAAGCATAATTTGGTTAACAATATGAGTTAGATTGATGATAATAAGACTAATAAGTATAGTAATTGTAGTTCTATCGATGATATAAGCATAATATGGCTAATAATATGAGTTAGATTGATAATATTAAGAGTAATGAGTATAGTAGTTGTAGTTCTATCGATCATATCTGCATAATATCGTTAATAATATGAGTTAGATTGATAATAATAAGAGGAATAAGTATAGTAATTGTAGTTCTACCGTTCATATAAGCATAATATGGCTAATAATATCAGTTCGATTGATGATAATAAGACTAATAAGTATAGTAATTGTCGTTCTATCGATCATATAAGCATAATATGGCTAATAATATGAGTCAGATTGATAATAATAAGAGTAATAAGTATAGTAATTGTCGCTCTATCGATCATATCTGCATAATATGGTTAATAATATGAGTTAGATTGATAATAGTGAGTGTAATAAGTATAGTAATTGTCGTTCTGTCGATCATATAAGCATAATATGGCTAATAATATGAGTTAGATTCATAATAATAAGAGTAATGAGTATAGTAATTGTCGGTCTATCGATCATATAAGCATAGTATGGCTAATAACATGAGTTAGATTGATAATAATAAGAGTAATGAGTATAGTAATGGTAGTTCTATCGATGATATAAGCATAATATGGCTAATATTATGAGTTAGATTGATAATAATAAGGCTAATAAGTATAGTAATTGTCGTTCTATCGATCATATTTGCATAATATGGTTAATAATATGACTTAGATTGATAGCAGTGAGTGTAATAAGTATAGTAATTGTCGTTCTATCAATCATATAAGCATAATATGGCTAATAATATGAGTTAGATTGATAATATTAAGAGTAATGAGTATAGTAGTTGTAGTTCTATCGATCATATCTGCATAATATCGTTAATAATACGAGTTAGATTGATAATAATAAGAGTAATAAGTATAGTAATTGTCGTTCTATCGATCATATAAGGATAATATTGCTAATAATATGAGTTAGATTGATAATAATAAGAGTAATGAGGATAGTAGTTGTCGTTCTATTGATCACATAAGCATAGTATGGCTAATAACATGAGTTAGATTGATAATAATAAGATCATATAAGCATACATATAAGCTATCGATCATATAAGCATAATATGGCTAATAATATGAGTTAGATTGATAATAATAAGGCATATAAGTATAGTAATTGTCGTTCTATCGATGATATAAGCATAACATGGCTCATAATATGAGTTAGATTGATAATAATAAGAGTAATGAGTATAGTAATTGTCGTTCTATCGATCATATAAGCATAATATGGCTAATAATATGAGTTAGATTGATATTAATAAGAGTAATGAGTATAGCAGTTGTAGTTCTATCGATCATATCTGCATAATATGGTTAATAATATGAGTTAGATTGATAATAATAAGAGAAATAAGTATAGCAATTGTAGTTCTACCGTTCATATAAGCATAATATGGCTAATAATATGAGTTCGATTGATGATAATAAGACTAATAAGTATAATAATTGTCGTTCTATCGATCATATAAGCATAATATGGCTAATAATATGAGTCAGATTGTTAATAATAAGAGTAATAAGTATAGTAATTGTCGTTCTATCGATCATATCTGTATAATATGGTTAATAATATGAGTTAGATTGATAATAGTGAGTGTAATAAGTATAGTTATTGTCGTTCTGTCGATCATATAAGCATAATATGGCTAATAATATGAGTTAGATTGATAATAATAAGAGTAATAAGTATAGTAATTGTCGTTCTATCGATCATATAAGCATAATATTGCTAATAATATGAGTTAGATTGATAATAATAAGAGTAATGAGTATAGTAATTGTCGTTCTATCGAACACATAAGCATAATATGGCTAATAATATGAGTTAGGTTGATAATAATAAGAGTAATAAGTATAGTAATTGTCGTTCTATCGATCATGTAAGCATAATATGGCTAATAATATGAGTCAGATTGATAATAATAAGAGTAATAAGTATAGTAATTGTCGTTCTATCGATCATATCTGCATAATATGGTTAATAATATGAGTTAGATTGATAATAATAAGAGTAATAAGTATAGTAATTGTCGTTCTATCGAACACATAAGCATAATATGGCTAATAATATGAGTTAGGTTGATAATAATAAGAGTAATAAGTATAGTAATTGTCGTTCTATCGATCATATAAGCATAATATTGCTAATAATATGAGTTAGATTGATAATAATAAGACTAATAAGTATAGTAATTGTCGTTCTATCGATCATATAAGCATAGTATGGCTAATAATATGAGTTAGATTGATAATAATAAGACTAATAAGTGTAGTAGTTGTCGTTCTATCGATCATATAAGCATAGTATGGCTAATAATATGAGTTAGATTGATAATAATAAGAGTAATAAGTAAAGTAATTTTCGTTCTATCGATCACATAAGCATAATATGGCTAATAATACGAGTTAGATTGATAGTAATAACAGTAGTGAGTATAGTAATTCTCGTTCTATCGATCATATAAGCATAATATGGCTAATAATATGAGTTAGATTGATAATAATAAGAGTAATGAGTATAGTAATTGTCGTTCTATCGATCATATAAGCATAATATGGCTAATAATATGAGTTAGATTGATAATAATAACAGTAATGAGTATAGTAGTTGTAGTTCTATCGATCATATCTGCATAATATGGTTAATAATATGAGTTAGATTGATAATAATAAGAGAAATAAGTATACTAATTGTAGTTCTACCGATCATATAAGCATAATATGGCTAATAATATGAGTTAGATTGATAATAATAAGACTAATAAGTATAGTAATTGTCGTTCTATCGATCATATAAGCATAATATGGCTAATAATATGAGTCAGATTGATAATAATAAGAGTAATAAGTATAGTAATTGTCGTTCTATCGATCATATCTGCATAATATGGTTAATAATATGAGTTAGATTGATAATAGTGAGTGTAATAAGTATAGTAATTGTCGTTCTGTCGATCATATAAGCATAATATTGCTAATAACATGAGTTAGATTGACAACCATAAGACTAATAAATATAGTAATTGTCGTTCTATCGATCATATAAGCATAATATGGTTAACAATATTAGTTAGATTGATGATAATAAGACTAATAAGTATAGTAATTGTAGTTCTATCGATGATATAAGCATAATATGGCTAATAATATGAGTTAGATTGATAATATTAAGAGTAATGAGTATAGTAGTTGTAGTTCTATCGATCATATCTGCATAATATCGTTAATAATATGAGCTAGATTGATAATAATAAGAGTAATAAGTATAGTAATTGTCGTTCTATCGATCATATAAGCATAATATGGTTAACAATATGAGTTAGATTGATAATAATAAGAGAAATAAGTATAGTAATTGTAGTTCTACCGTTCATATAAGCATAATATGGCTAATAATATCAGTTCGATTGATAATAATAAGAGTAATGAGTATAGTAATTGTCGTTCTATCGATCATATAAGCATAATATGGCTAATAATATGAGTTAAATTGATAATAATAACAGTAATGAGTATAGTAGTTGTAGTTCTATCGATCATATCTGCATAATATGGTTAAAAATATGAGTTAGATTGATAATAATAAGAGAAATAAGTATAGTAATTGTAGTTCTACCGATCATATAATCATAATATGGCTAATAATATGAGTTAGATTGATAACAGTGAGTGTAATAAGTATAGTAATTGTCGTTCTATCAATCATATAAGCATAATATGGCTAATAATATGAGTTAGATTGATAATAATAACAGTAATGAGTATAGTAGTTGTACTTCTATCGATCATATCTGCATAATATGGTTAATAATATAAGTTAGATTGATAATAATAAGAGAAATAAGTATACTAATTGTAGTTCTACCGATCATATAAGCATAATATGGCTAATAATATCAGTTCGATTGATGATAATAAGACTAATAAGTATAGTAATTGTCGTTCTATCGATCATATAAGCATAATATGGCTAATAATATGAGTCAGATTGATAATAATAAGAGTAATAAGTATAGTAATTGTCGGTCTATCGATCATATAAGCATAGTATGGCTAATAACATGAGTTAGATTGATAATAATAAGAGTAATGAGTATAGTAATTGTAGTTCTATCGATGATATAAGCATAATATGGCTAATATTATGAGTTAGATTGATAATATTAAGTGTAATGAGTATAGGAGTTGTAGTTCTATCGATCATATCTGTATAATATCGTTAATAATATGAGTTAGATTGATAATAATAAGAGTAATAAGTATAGTAATTGTCGTTCTATCGATCATATAAGGATAATATTGCTAATAATATGAGTTAGATTGATAATAATAAGAGTAATGAGGATAGTAATTGTCGTTCTATTGATCACATAAGCATAGTATGGCTAATAACATGAGTTAGATTAATAATAATAAGATCATATAAGCATACATATAAGCTATCGATCATATAAGCATAATATGGCTAATAATATGAGTTTGATTGATAATAATAAGGCTAATAAGTATAGTAATTGTCGTTCTATCGATCATATAAGCATAGTATGGCTAATAATATGAGTTAGATTGATAATAATAAGACTAATAAGTGTAGTAATTGTCGTTCTATCGATCATATAAGCATAGTATGGCTAATAATATGAGTTAGATTGATAATAATAAGAGTAATAAGTATAGTAATTGTCGTTCTATCGATCACATAAGCATAATATGGCTAATAATACGAGTTAGATTGATAGTAATAACAGTAGTGAGTATAGTAATTGTCGTTCTATCGATGATATAAGCATAACATGGCTAATAATATGAGTTAGATTGATAATAATAAGAGTAATGAGTATAGTAATTGTCGTTCTATCGATCATATAAGCATAATATGGCTAATAATATGAGTTAGATTGATAATAATAAGAGTAATGAGTATAGCAGTTGTAGTTCTATCGATCATATCTGCATAATATGGTTAATAAAATGAGTTAGATTGATAATAATAAGAGTAATAAGTATAGTAATTTTCGTTCTATCGATCACATAAGCATAATATGGCTAATAATACGAGTTAGATTGATAGTAATAACAGTAGTGAGTATAGTAATTCTCGTTCTATCGATCATATAAGCATAATATGGCTAATAATATGAGTTAGATTGATAATAATAAGAGTAATGAGTATAGTAATTGTCGTTCTATCGATCATATAAGCATAATATGGCTAATAATATGAGTTAGATTGATAGTAATAACAGTAATGAGTATAGTAGTTGTAGTTCTATCGATCATATCTGCATAATATGGTTAATAATATGAGTTAGATTGATAATAATAAGAGAAATAAGTATAGTAATTGTAGTTCTACCGATCATATAATCATAATATGGCTAATAATATGAGTTAGATTGATAGTAATAACAGTAATGAGTATAGTAGTTGTACTTCTATCGATCATATCTGCATAATATGGTTAATAATATAAGTTAGATTGATAATAATAAGAGAAATAAGTATACTGATTGTAGTTCTACCGATCATATAAGCATAATATGGCTAATAATATGAGTTAGATTGATAATAATAAGACTAATAAGTATAGTAATTGTCGTTCTATCGATCATATAAGCATAATATGGCTAATAATATGAGTCAGATTGATAATAATAAGAGTAATAAGTATAGTAATTGTCGTTCTATCGATCATATCTGCATAATATGGTTAATAATATGAGTTAGATTGATAATAGTGAGTGTAATAAGTATAGTAATTGTCGTTCTGTCGATCATATAAGCATAATTTGGCTAATAATATGAGTTAGATTGATAATAATAAGAGTAATAAGTATAGTAATTGTCGTTCTATCGATCATATAAGCATAATATTGCTAATAACATGAGTTAGATTGACAACCATAAGACTAATAAATAAAGTAATTGTCGTTCTATCGATCATATAAGCATAATTTGGTTAACAATATGAGTTAGATTGATGATAATAAGACTAATAAGTATAGTAATTGTAGTTCTATCGATGATATAAGCATAATATGGCTAATAATATGAGTTAGATTGATAATATTAAGAGTAATGAGTATAGTAGTTGTAGTTCTATCGATCATATCTGCATAATATCGTTAATAATATGAGTTAGATTGATAATAATAAGAGGAATAAGTATAGTAATTGTAGTTCTACCGTTCATATAAGCATAATATGGCTAATAATATCAGTTCGATTGATGATAATAAGACTAATAAGTATAGTAATTGTCGTTCTATCGATCATATAAGCATAATATGGCTAATAATATGAGTCAGATTGATAATAATAAGAGTAATAAGTATAGTAATTGTCGCTCTATCGATCATATCTGCATAATATGGTTAATAATATGAGTTAGATTGATAATAGTGAGTGTAATAAGTATAGTAATTGTCGTTCTGTCGATCATATAAGCATAATATGGCTAATAATATGAGTTAGATTGATAATAATAAGAGTAATGAGTATAGTAATTGTCGGTCTATCGATCATATAAGCATAGTATGGCTAATAACATGAGTTAGATTGATAATAATAAGAGTAATGAGTATAGTAATGGTAGTTCTATCGATGATATAAGCATAATATGGCTAATATTATGAGTTAGATTGATAATAATAAGGCTAATAAGTATAGTAATTGTCGTTCTATCGATCATATTTGCATAATATGGTTAATAATATGACTTAGACTGATAGCAGTGAGTGTAATAAGTATAGTAATTGTCGTTCTATCAATCATATAAGCATAATATGGCTAATAATATGAGTTAGATTGATAATATTAAGAGTAATGAGTATAGTAGTTGTAGTTCTATCGATCATATCTGCATAATATCGTTAATAATACGAGTTAGATTGATAATAATAAGAGTAATAAGTATAGTAATTGTCGTTCTATCGATCATATAAGGATAATATTGCTAATAATATGAGTTAGATTGATAATAATAAGAGTAATGAGGATAGTAGTTGTCGTTCTATTGATCACATAAGCATAGTATGGCTAATAACATGAGTTAGATTGATAATAATAAGATCATATAAGCATACATATAAGCTATCGATCATATAAGCATAATATGGCTAATAATATGAGTTAGATTGATAATAATAAGGCATATAAGTATAGTAATTGTCGTTCTATCGATCATATAAGCATAGTATGGCTAATAATATGAGTTAGATTGATAATAATAAGACTAATAAGTGTAGTAATTGTCGTTCTATCGATCATATAAGCATAGTATGGCTAATAATATGAGTTAGATTGATAATAATAAGAGTAATAAGTATAGTAATTGTCGTTCTATCGATCACATAAGCATAATATGGCTAATAATACGAGTTAGATTGATAGTAATAACAGTAGTGAGTATAGTAATTGTCGTCCTATCGATGATATAAGCATAACATGGCTCATAATATGAGTCAGATTGTTAATAATAAGAGTAATAAGTATAGTAATTGTCGTTCTATCGATCATATCTGCATAATATGGTTAATAATATGAGTTAGATTGATAATAGTGAGTGTAATAAGTATAGTTATTGTCGTTCTGTCGATCATATAAGCATAATATGGCTAATAATATGAGTTAGATTGATAATAATAAGAGTAATAAGTATAGTAATTGTCGTTCTATCGATCATATAAGCATAATATTGCTAATAATATGAGTTAGATTGATAATAATAAGAGTAATGAGTATAGTAATTGTCGTTCTATCGATCATATACGCATAGTATGGCTAATAACATGAGTTAGATTGATAATAATAAGAGTAATTAGTATAGTAATTGTCGTTCTATCGAACACATAAGCATAATATGGCTAATAATATGAGTTAGATTGATAATAATAAGAGTAATGGGTATAGTAATTGTCGTTCTATCGATCATGTAAGCATAATATGGCTAATAATATGAGTCAGATTGATAATAATAAGAGTAATAAGTATAGTAATTGTCGTTCTATCGATCATATCTGCATAATATGGTTAATAATATGAGTTAGATTGATAATAATAAGAGTAATAAGTATAGTAATTGTCGTTCTATCGAACACATAAGCATAATATGGCTAATAATATGAGTTAGGTTGATAATAATAAGAGTAATAAGTATAGTAATTGTCGTTCTATCGATCATATAAGCATAATATTGCTAATAATATGAGTTAGATTGATAATAATAAGACTAATAAGTATAGTAATTGTCGTTCTATCGATCATATAAGCATAGTATGGCTAATAATATGAGTTAGATTGATAATAATAAGACTAATAAGTGTAGTAGTTGTCGTTCTATCGATCATATAAGCATAGTATGGCTAATAATATGAGTTAGATTGATAATAATAAGAGTAATAGGTAAAGTAATTTTCGTTCTATCGATCACATAAGCATAATATGGCTAATAATACGAGTTAGATTGATAGTAATAACAGTAGTGAGTATAGTAATTCTCGTTCTATCGATCATATAAGCATAATATGGCTAATAATATGAGTTAGATTGATAATAATAAGAGTAATGAGTATAGTAATTGTCGTTCTATCGATCATATAAGCATAATATGGCTAATAATATGAGTTAGATTGATAATAATAACAGTAATGAGTATAGTAGTTGTAGTTCTATCGATCATATCTGCATAATATGGTTAATAATATGAGTTAGATTGATAATAATAAGAGAAATAAGTATAGTAATTGTTGTTCTACCGATCATATAAGCATAATATGGCTGATAATATGAGTTAGATTGATAACAGTGAGTGTAATAAGTATAGTAATTGTCGTTCTATCAATCATATAAGCATAATATGGCTAATAATATGAGTTAGATTGATAATAATAACAGTAATGAGTATAGTAGTTGTAGTTCTATCGATCATATCTGCATAATATGGTTAATAATATGAGTTAGATTGATAATAATAAGAGAAATAAGTATAGTGATTGTAGTTCTACCGATCATATAAGCATAATATGGCTAATAATATGAGTTAGATTGATAATAATAAGACTAATAAGTATAGTAATTGTCGTTCTATCGAACACATAAGCATAATATGGCTAATAATATGAGTCAGATTGATAGTAATAACAGTAGTGAGTATAGTAATTGTCGTTCTATCGATCATATAAGCATAATATGGCTAATAATATGAGTTACATTGATAATAATAAGAGTAATGAGCATAGTAATTGTCGTTCTATCGATCATATAAGCATAAAATGGCTAATAATATGAGTTAGATTGAAAATAATAAGAGTAATAAGTATAGTAATTGTCGTTCTATCGATCATATAAGCATAATATTGCTAATAATATGAGTTAGATTGATAATAATAAGAGTAATGAGTATAGTAATTGTCGTTCTATCGATCATATACGCATAGTATGGCTAATAACATGAGTTAGATTGATAATAATAAGAGTAATTAGTATAGTAATTGTCGTTCTATCGAACACATAAGCATAATATGGCTAATAATATGAGTTAGATTGATAATAATAAGAGTAATGGGTATAGTAATTGTCGTTCTATCGATCATGTAAGCATAATATGGCTAATAATATGAGTCAGATTGATAATAATAAGAGTAATAAGTATAGTAATTGTCGTTCTATCGATCATATCTGCATAATATGGTTAATAATATGAGTTAGATTGATAATAATAAGAGTAATAAGTATAGTAATTGTCGTTCTATCGAACACATAAGCATAATATGGCTAATAATATGAGTTAGGTTGATAATAATAAGAGTAATAAGTATAGTAATTGTCGTTCTATCGATCATATAAGCATAATATTGCTAATAATATGAGTTAGATTGATAATAATAAGACTAATAAGTATAGTAATTGTCGTTCTATCGATCATATAAGCATAGTATGGCTAATAATATGAGTTAGATTGATAATAATAAGACTAATAAGTGTAGTAGTTGTCGTTCTATCGATCATATAAGCATAGTATGGCTAATAATATGAGTTAGATTGATAATAATAAGAGTAATAAGTAAAGTAATTTTCGTTCTATCGATCACATAAGCATAATATGGCTAATAATACGAGTTAGATTGATAGTAATAACAGTAGTGAGTATAGTAATTCTCGTTCTATCGATCATATAAGCATAATATGGCTAATAATATGAGTTAGATTGATAATAATAAGAGTAATGAGTATAGTAATTGTCGTTCTATCGATCATATAAGCATAATATGGCTAATAATATGAGTTAGATTGATAATAATAACAGTAATGAGTATAGTAGTTGTAGTTCTATCGATCATATCTGCATAATATGGTTAATAATATGAGTTAGATTGATAATAATAAGAGAAATAAGTATAGTAATTGTTGTTCTACCGATCATATAAGCATAATATGGCTGATAATATGAGTTAGATTGATAACAGTGAGTGTAATAAGTATAGTAATTGTCGTTCTATCAATCATATAAGCATAATATGGCTAATAATATGAGTTAGATTGATAATAATAACAGTAATGAGTATAGTAGTTGTAGTTCTATCGATCATATCTGCATAATATGGTTAATAATATGAGTTAGATTGATAATAATAAGAGAAATAAGTATAGTGATTGTAGTTCTACCGATCATATAAGCATAATATGGCTAATAATATGAGTTAGATTGATAATAATAAGACTAATAAGTATAGTAATTGTCGTTCTATCGAACACATAAGCATAATATGGCTAATAATATGAGTCAGATTGATAGTAATAACAGTAGTGAGTATAGTAATTGTCGTTCTATCGATCATATAAGCATAATATGGCTAATAATATGAGTTACATTGATAATAATAAGAGTAATGAGCATAGTAATTGTCGTTCTATCGATCATATAAGCATAAAATGGCTAATAATATGAGTTAGATTGAAAATAATAAGAGTAATAAGTATAGTAATTGTCGTTCTATCGATCGTATAAGCATAATATTGCTAATAAAGTGAGTTAGATTGATAATAATAAGAGGAATGAGTATAGTAATTGTCGTTCTATCGATCATATAAGCATAATATGGCTAATAACATGAGTTAGATTGATAATAATAAGAGTAATAAGTATAGTAATTGTCGCCTATCGATCATATCTGCATAATATGGTTAATAATATGAGTTAGATTGATAATAGTGAGTGTAATAAGTATAGTAATTGTCGTTCTGTCGATCATATAAGCATAATATGGCTAATAATATGAGTTAGATTGATAATAATAAGAGTAATAGGTATAGTAATTGTCGTTCTATCGATCATATAAGCATAATATTGCTAATAATATGAGTTAGATTGATAATAATAAGAGTAATGAGTGTAGTAGTTGCCGTTCTATCGATCATATAAGCATAATGTGGCTAATAATATGAGGTAGATTGATAATAATAAGAGTAATAAGTATAGTAATTATCGTTCTTCCGATCATATAAGCATAATATGGCTAATAATATGAGTTAGATTGATAATAATAAGAGTAAAAGGTATAGTAATTATCGTTCTACTTATCATATAAGCATAATATATCTAGTAATATTAGTTAGATTGATAATAGTGAGTGTAATAAGTATAGTAATTGTCGTTCTGTCGATCATATAAGCATAGTATGGCTAATAATATGAGATCGATTGATAATAATAAGAGTAATAAGTATAGTAATTGTCGTTCTATCGATCATATAAACATAATATGGCTAATAATATGAGTTAGATTGATAATAATAAGACTAATAAGTATAGTAATTGTCGTTCTACCGATCATATAAGCATAGTATGGTTAATAATATGAGTTAGATTGATAATAATAAGAGAAATAAGTATAGTAATTGTAGTTCTACCGATCATATAATCATAATATGGCTAATAATATGAGTTAGATTGCTAAGAGTGAGTGTAATAAGTATAGTAATTGTCGTTCTATCAATCATATAAGCATAATATGGCTAATAATATGAGTTAGATTGATAATAATAACAGCAATGAGTATAGTAGTTGTACTTCTATCGATCATATCTGCATAATATGGTTAATAATATAAGTTAGATTGATAATAATAAGAGAAATAAGTATACTAATTGTAGTTCTACCGATCATATAAGCATAATATGGCTAATAATATGAGTTAGATTGATAATAATAAGACTAATAAGTATAGTAATTGTCGTTCTATCGATCATATAAGCATAATATGGCTAATAATATGAGTCAGATTGATAATAATAAGAGTAATAAGTATAGTAATTGTCGTTCTATCGATCATATCTGCATAATATGGTTAATAATATGAGTTAGATTGATAATAGTGAGTGTAATAAGTATAGTAATTGTCGTTCTGTCGATCATATAAGCATAATATGGCTAATAATACGAGTTAGATTGATAGTAATAACAGTAGTGAGTATAGTAATTGTCGTTCTATCGATCATATAAGCATAATATTGCTAATAATATGAGTTAGATTGATAATAATAAGAGTAATGAGTATAGTAATTGTCGTTCTATCGATCATATACGCATAGTATGGCTAATAACATGAGTTAGATTGATAATAATAAGAGTAATTAGTATAGTAATTGTCGTTCTATCGAACACATAAGCATAATATGGCTAATAATATGAGTTAGATTGATAGTAATAACAGTAGTGAGTATAGTAATTGTCGTTCTATCGATCATATAAGCGTAATATGGCTAATAATATGAGTTAGATTGATAATAATAAGAGTAATGAGTATAGTAATTGTCGTTCTATCGATCATATAAGCATAATATGGCTAATAATATGAGTCAGATTAATAATAATAAGAGTAATAAGTATAGTAATTGTCGTTCTATCGATCATATCTGCATAATATGGTTAATAATATGAGTTAGATTGATAATAATAAGACTAATAAGTATAGTAATTGTCGTTCTATCGATCATATAAGCATAGTATGGCTAATAATATGAGTTAGATTGATAATAATAAGGGTAATAAGTATAGTAATTGCCGTTCTATCGATCACATAAGCATAATATGGCTAATAAGACGAGTTAGATTGATAGTAATAACAGTAGTGAGTGCAGTAATTGTCGTTCTATCGATCATATAAGCATAATATGGCTAATAATATGAGTCAGAATGATAATAATAAGAGTAACAAGTATAGTAATTGTCGTTCTATCGATCATATCTGCATAATATGGTTAATAATATGAGTTAGATTGATAATAGTGAGTGTAATAAGTATAGTAATTGTCGTTCTGTCGATCATATAAGCATAATATGGCTAATAATATGAGTTAGATTGATAATAATAAGAGTAATAAGTATAGTAATTGTCGTTCTATCGATCATATAAACATAATATTGCTAATAATATGAGTTAGATTGATAATAATAAGAGTAATAAGAATAGTAATTGTCGTTCTATCGATCATATAAGCATAATATCGCTAGTAATATGAGTCAGATTGATAATAATAAGAGTAATAAGTATAGTAATTGTCGTTCTATCGATCACATAAGCATAATATGGCTAATAATACGAGTTAGATTGATAGTAATAACAGTAGTGAGTATAGTAATTCTCGTTCTATCGATCATATAAGCATAATATGTCTAATAATATGAGTTAGATTGATAATAATAAGAGTAATGAGTATAGTAATTGTCGATCTATCGATCATATAAGCATAATATGGCTAATAATATGAGTTAAATTGATAATAATAACAGTAATGAGTATAGTAGTTGTAGTTCTATCGATCATATCTGCATAATATGGGTAATAATATGAGTTAGATTGATAATAATAAGAGAAATAAGTATAGTAATTGTAGTTCTACCGATCATATAATCATAATATGGCTAATAATATGAGTTAGATTGATAACAGTGAGTGTAATAAGTATAGTAATTGTCGTTCTATCAATCATATAAGCATAATATGGCTAATAATATGAGTTAGATTGATAATAATAACAGTAATGAGTATAGTAGTTGTACTTCTATCGATCATATCTGCATAATATGGTTAATAATATAAGTTAGATTGATAATAATAAGAGAAATAAGTATACTAATTGTAGTTCTACCGATCATATAAGCATAATATGGCTAATAATATGAGTTAGATTGATAATGATAAGACTAATAAGTATAGTAATTGTCGTTCTATCGATCATATAAGCATAATATGGCTAATAATATGAGTCAGATTGATAATAATAAGAGTAATAAGTATAGTAATTGTCGTTCTATCGATCATATCTGCATAATATGGTTAATAATATGAGTTAGATTGATAATAGTGAGTGTAATAAGTATAGTAATTGTCGTTCTGTCGATCATATAAGCATAGTATGGCTAATAACATGAGTTAGATTGATAATAATAAGAGTAATAAGTATAGTAATTGTCGTTCTATCGATCACATAAGCATAATATGGTTAATAATATGAGTTAGATTGATAGTAATAACAGTAGTGAGTATAGTAATTGTCGTTCTATCGATCATATAAGCATAATATGGCTAATAATATGAGTTAGATTGATAATAGTAAGAGTAATGAGTATAGCAATTGTCGGTCTGTCTATCATATAAGCATAATATGGCTAATAATATGAGTTAGGTTGATAATAATAAGAGTAATAAGTATAGTAATTGTCGTTCTATCGATCATATCTGCATAATATGGTTAATAATATGAGTTAGATTGATAATAGTGAGTGTAATAAGTATAGTAATTGTCGTTCTGTCGATCATATAAGCATAATTTGGCTAATAATATGAGTTAGATTGATAATAATAAGAGTAATAAGTATAGTAATTGTCGTTCTATCGATCATATAAGCATAATATTGCTAATAAAGTGAGTTAGATTGATAATAATAAGAGTAATGAGTATAGTAATTGTCGTTCTATCGATCATATAAGCATAGTATGGCTAATAACATGAGTTAGATTGATAATAATAAGAGTAATAAGTATAGTAATTGTCGTTCTATCGATCACATAAGCATAATATGGCTAATAATATGAGTTAAATTGATAATAATAACAGTAATGAGTATAGTAGTTGTAGTTCTATCGATCATATCTGCATAATATGGTTAATAATATGAGATAGATTGATAATAATAAGAGAAATAAGTATAGTAATTGTAGTTCTACCGATCATATAATCATAATATGGCTAATAATATGAGTTAGATTGATAACAGTGAGTGTAATAAGTATAGTAATTGTCGTTCTATCAATCATATAAGCATAATATGGCTAATAAGACGAGTTAGATTGATAGTAATAACAGTAGTGAGTGCAGTAATTGTCGTTCTATCGATCATATAAGCATAATATGGCTAATAATATGAGTCAGAATGATAATAATAAGAGTAACAAGTATAGTAATTGTCGTTCTATCGATCATATCTGCATAATATGGTTAATAATATGAGTTAGATTGATAATAGTGAGTGTAATAAGTATAGTAATTGTCGTTCTGTCGATCATATAAGCATAATATGGCTAATAATATGAGTTAGATTGATAATAATAAGAGTAATAAGTATAGTAATTGTCGTTCTATCGATCATATAAACATAATATTGCTAATAATATGAGTTAGATTGATAATAATAAGAGTAATAAGAATAGTAATTGTCGTTCTATCGATCATATAAGCATAATATTGCTAATAATATGAGTTAGATTGATAATAATAAGAGTAATGAGTATAGTAATTGTCGTTCTATCGATCATATAAGCATAGAATGGCTAATAACATGAGTTAGATTGATAATAATAAGAGTAATGAGTATAGTAATTGTCGTTCTATCGAACACATAAGCATAATATGGCTAGTAATATGAGTTAGATTGATAGTAATAACAGTAGTGAGTATAGAAATTGTCGTTCTATCGATCATATAAGCATAATATGGCTAATAATATGAGTTAGATTGATAATAATAAGAGTAATGAGTATAGTAATTGTCGTTCTATCGATCATATAAGCATAATATGGCTAGTAATATGAGTCAGATTGATAATAATAAGAGTAATAAGTATAGTAATTGTCGTTCTATCGATCACATAAGCATAATATGGCTAATAATACGAGTTAGATTGATAGTAATAACAGTAGTGAGTATAGTAATTCTCGTTCTATCGATCATATAAGCATAATATGTCTAATAATATGAGTTAGATTGATAATAATAAGAGTAATGAGTATAGTAATTGTCGATCTATCGATCATATAAGCATAATATGGCTAATAATATGAGTTAAATTGATAATAATAACAGTAATGAGTATAGTAGTTGTAGTTCTATCGATCATATCTGCATAATATGGGTAATAATATGAGTTAGATTGATAATAATAAGAGAAATAAGTATAGTAATTGTAGTTCTACCGATCATATAATCATAATATGGCTAATAATATGAGTTAGATTGATAACAGTGAGTGTAATAAGTATAGTAATTGTCGTTCTATCAATCATATAAGCATAATATGGCTAATAATATGAGTTAGATTGATAATAATAACAGTAATGAGTATAGTAGTTGTACTTCTATCGATCATATCTGCATAATATGGTTAATAATATAAGTTAGATTGATAATAATAAGAGAAATAAGTATACTAATTGTAGTTCTACCGATCATATAAGCATAATATGGCTAATAATATGAGTTAGATTGATAATAATAAGACTAATAAGTATAGTAATTGTCGTTCTATCGATCATATAAGCATAATATGGCTAATAATATGAGTCAGATTGATAATAATAAGAGTAATAAGTATAGTAATTGTCGTTCTATCGATCATATCTGCATAATATGGTTAATAATATGAGTTAGATTGATAATAGTGAGTGTAATAAGTATAGTAATTGTCGTTCTGTCGATCATATAAGCATAGTATGGCTAATAACATGAGTTAGATTGATAATAATAAGAGTAATAAGTATAGTAATTGTCGTTCTATCGATCACATAAGCATAATATGGCTAATAATATGAGTTAGATTGATAGTAATAACAGTAGTGAGTATAGTAATTGTCGTTCTATCGATCATATAAGCATAATATGGCTAATAATATGAGTTAGATTGATAATAGTAAGAGTAATGAGTATAGCAATTGTCGGTCTATCTATCATATAAGCATAATATGGCTAATAATATGAGTTAGGTTGATAATAATAAGAGTAATAAGTATAGTAATTGTCGTTCTATCGATCATATCTGCATAATATGGTTAATAATATGAGTTAGATTGATAATAGTGAGTGTAATAAGTATAGTAATTGTCGTTCTGTCGATCATATAAGCATAATTTGGCTAATAATATGAGTTAGATTGATAATAATAAGAGTAATAAGTATAGTAATTGTCGTTCTATCGATCATATAAGCATAATATTGCTAATAAAGTGAGTTACATTGATAATAATAAGAGTAATGAGTATAGTAATTGTCGTTCTATCGATCATATAAGCATAGTATGGCTAATAACATGAGTTAGATTGATAATAATAAGAGTAATAAGTATAGTAATTGTCGTTCTATCGATCACATAAGCATAATATGGCTAATAATATGAGTTAAATTGATAATAATAACAGTAATGAGAATAGTAGTTGTAGTTCTATCGATCATATCTGCATAATATGGTTAATAATATGAGTTAGATTGATAATAATAAGAGAAATAAGTATAGTAATTGTAGTTCTACCGATCATATAATCATAATATGGCTAATAATATGAGTTAGATTGATAACAGTGAGTGTAATAAGTATAGTAATTGTAGTTCTATCAATCATATAAGCATAATATGGCTAATAATTTGAGTTAGGTTGATAATAATAAGAGTAATAAGTATAGTAATTGTCGTTCTATCGATCATATAAGCATAATATTGCTAATAACATGAGTTAGATTGACAACCATAAGACTAATAAATATAGTAATTGTCGTTCTATCGATCATATAAGCATAATATGGTTAACAATATGAGTAAGATTGATAATAGTAAGAGTAATAAGTATAGTAATTGTCGTTCTATCGATCATATAAGCATAATATGGTTAACAATATGAGTTAGATGGATAATAATAAGAGAAATAAGTATAGTAATTGTAGTTCTACCGTTCATATAAGCATATTATGGCTAATAATATCAGTTCGATTGATAATAATAAGAGTAATGAGTATAGTAATTGTCGTTCTATCGATCATATCTGCATAATATGGTTAATAATATGAGTTAGATTGATAATAGTGAGTGTAATAAGTATAGTAATTGTCGTTCTGTCGATCATATAAGCATAATATGGCTAATAATACGAGTTAGATTGATAGTAATAACAGTAGTGAGTATAGTAATTGTCGTTCTATCGATCATATAAGCATAATATTGCTAATAATATGAGTTAGATTGATAATAATAAGAGTAATAAGTATAGTAATTGTCGTTCTATCGATCATATCTGCATAATATGGTTAATAATATGAGTTAGATTGATAATAGTGAGTGTAATAAGTATAGTAATTGTCGTTCTGTCGATCATATAAGCATAATATGGCTAATAATACGAGTTAGATTGATAGTAATAACAGTAGTGAGTATAGTAATTGTCGTTCTATCGATCATATAAGCATAATATTGCTAATAATATGAGTTAGATTGATAATAATAAGAGTAATAAGTATAGTAATTATCGTTCTTCCGATCATATAAGCATAATATGGCTAATAATATGAGTTAGATTGATAATAATAAGAGTAAAAGGTATAGTAATTATCGTTCTACTTATCATATAAGCATAATATATCTAGTAATATTAGTTAGATTGATAATAGTGAGTGTAATAAGTATAGTAATTGTCGTTCTGTCGATCATATAAGCATAGTATGGCTAATAATATGAGATCGATTGATAATAATAAGAGTAATAAGTATAGTAATTGTCGTTCTATCGATCATATAAACATAATATGGCTAATAATATGAGTTAGATTGATAATAATAAGACTAATAAGTATAGTAATTGTCGTTCTACCGATCATATAAGCATAGTATGGTTAATAATATGAGTTAGATTGATAATAATAAGAGAAATAAGTATAGTAATTGTAGTTCTACCGATCATATAATCATAATATGGCTAATAATATGAGTTAGATTGATAACAGTGAGTGTAATAAGTATAGTAATTGTCGTTCTATCAATCATATAAGCATAATATGGCTAATAATATGAGTTAGATTGATAATAATAACAGCAATGAGTATAGTAGTTGTACTTCTATCGATCATATCTGCATAATATGGTTAATAATATAAGTTAGATTGATAATAATAAGAGAAATAAGTATACTAATTGTAGTTCTACGATCATATAAGCATAATATGGCTAATAATATGAGTTAGATTGATAATAATAAGACTAATAAGTATAGTAATTGTCGTTCTATCGATCATATAAGCATAATATGGCTAATAATATGAGTCAGATTGATAATAATAAGAGTAATAAGTATAGTAATTGTCGTTCTATCGATCATATCTGCATAATATGGTTAATAATATGAGTTAGATTGATAATAGTGAGTGTAATAAGTATAGTAATTGTCGTTCTGTCGATCATATAAGCATAATATGGCTAATAATACGAGTTAGATTGATAGTAATAACAGTAGTGAGTATAGTAATTGTCGTTCTATCGATCATATAAGCATAATATTGCTAATAATATGAGTTAGATTGATAATAAGAGTAATGAAGGTAAGTAAGGAAGTATAGTAATTGTCGTTCTATCGATCATATACGCATAGTATGGCTAATAACATGAGTTAGATTGATAATAATAAGAGTAATTAGTATAGTAATTGTCGTTCTATCGAACACATAAGCATAATATGGCTAATAATATGAGTTAGATTGATAGTAATAACAGTAGTGAGTATAGTAATTGTCGTTCTATCGATCATATAAGCGTAATATGGCTAATAATATGAGTTAGATTGATAATAATAAGAGTAATGAGTATAGTAATTGTCGTTCTATCGATCATATAAGCATAATATGGCTAATAATATGAGTCAGATTAATAATAATAAGAGTAATAAGTATAGTAATTGTCGTTCTATCGATCATATCTGCATAATATGGTTAATAATATGAGTTAGATTGATAATAATAAGACTAATAAGTATAGTAATTGTCGTTCTATCGATCATATAAGCATAGTATGGCTAATAATATGAGTTAGATTGATAATAATAAGGGTAATAAGTATAGTAATTGCCGTTCTATCGATCACATAAGCATAATATGGCTAATAAGACGAGTTAGATTGATAGTAATAACAGTAGTGAGTGCAGTAATTGTCGTTCTATCGATCATATAAGCATAATATGGCTAATAATATGAGTCAGAATGATAATAATAAGAGTAACAAGTATAGTAATTGTCGTTCTATCGATCATATCTGCATAATATGGTTAATAATATGAGTTAGATTGATAATAGTGAGTGTAATAAGTATAGTAATTGTCGTTCTGTCGATCATATAAGCATAATATGGCTAATAATATGAGTTAGATTGATAATAATAAGAGTAATAAGTATAGTAATTGTCGTTCTATCGATCATATAAACATAATATTGCTAATAATATGAGTTAGATTGATAATAATAAGAGTAATAAGAATAGTAATTGTCGTTCTATCGATCATATAAGCATAATATTGCTAATAATATGAGTTAGATTGATAATAATAAGAGTAATGAGTATAGTAATTGTCGTTCTATCGATCATATAAGCATAGAATGGCTAATAACATGAGTTAGATTGATAATAATAAGAGTAATGAGTATAGTAATTGTCGTTCTATCGAACACATAAGCATAATATGGCTAGTAATATGAGTTAGATTGATAGTAATAACAGTAGTGAGTATAGAAATTGTCGTTCTATCGATCATATAAGCATAATATGGCTAATAATATGAGTTAGATTGATAATAATAAGAGTAATGAGTATAGTAATTGTCGTTCTATCGATCATATAAGCATAATATCGCTAGTAATATGAGTCAGATTGATAATAATAAGAGTAATAAGTATAGTAATTGTCGTTCTATCGATCACATAAGCATAATATGGCTAATAATACGAGTTAGATTGATAGTAATAACAGTAGTGAGTATAGTAATTCTCGTTCTATCGATCATATAAGCATAATATGTCTAATAATATGAGTTAGATTGATAATAATAAGAGTAATGAGTATAGTAATTGTCGATCTATCGATCATATAAGCATAATATGGCTAATAATATGAGTTAAATTGATAATAATAACAGTAATGAGTATAGTAGTTGTAGTTCTATCGATCATATCTGCATAATATGGGTAATAATATGAGTTAGATTGATAATAATAAGAGAAATAAGTATAGTAATTGTAGTTCTACCGATCATATAATCATAATATGGCTAATAATATGAGTTAGATTGATAACAGTGAGTGTAATAAGTATAGTAATTGTCGTTCTATCAATCATATAAGCATAATATGGCTAATAATATGAGTTAGATTGATAATAATAACAGTAATGAGTATAGTAGTTGTACTTCTATCGATCATATCTGCATAATATGGTTAATAATATAAGTTAGATTGATAATAATAAGAGAAATAAGTATACTAATTGTAGTTCTACCGATCATATAAGCATAATATGGCTAATAATATGAGTTAGATTGATAATAATAAGACTAATAAGTATAGTAATTGTCGTTCTATCGATCATATAAGCATAATATGGCTAATAATATGAGTCAGATTGATAATAATAAGAGTAATAAGTATAGTAATTGTCGTTCTATCGATCATATCTGCATAATATGGTTAATAATATGAGTTAGATTGATAATAGTGAGTGTAATAAGTATAGTAATTGTCGTTCTGTCGATCATATAAGCATAGTATGGCTAATAACATGAGTTAGATTGATAATAATAAGAGTAATAAGTATAGTAATTGTCGTTCTATCGATCACATAAGCATAATATGGTTAATAATATGAGTTAGATTGATAGTAATAACAGTAGTGAGTATAGTAATTGTCGTTCTATCGATCATATAAGCATAATATGGCTAATAATATGAGTTAGATTGATAATAGTAAGAGTAATGAGTATAGCAATTGTCGGTCTGTCTATCATATAAGCATAATATGGCTAATAATATGAGTTAGGTTGATAATAATAAGAGTAATAAGTATAGTAATTGTCGTTCTATCGATCATATCTGCATAATATGGTTAATAATATGAGTTAGATTGATAATAGTGAGTGTAATAAGTATAGTAATTGTCGTTCTGTCGATCATATAAGCATAATTTGGCTAATAATATGAGTTAGATTGATAATAATAAGAGTAATAAGTATAGTAATTGTCGTTCTATCGATCATATAAGCATAATATTGCTAATAAAGTGAGTTAGATTGATAATAATAAGAGTAATGAGTATAGTAATTGTCGTTCTATCGATCATATAAGCATAGTATGGCTAATAACATGAGTTAGATTGATAATAATAAGAGTAATAAGTATAGTAATTGTCGTTCTATCGATCACATAAGCATAATATGGCTAATAATATGAGTTAAATTGATAATAATAACAGTAATGAGTATAGTAGTTGTAGTTCTATCGATCATATCTGCATAATATGGTTAATAATATGAGATAGATTGATAATAATAAGAGAAATAAGTATAGTAATTGTAGTTCTACCGATCATATAATCATAATATGGCTAATAATATGAGTTAGATTGATAACAGTGAGTGTAATAAGTATAGTAATTGTCGTTCTATCAATCATATAAGCATAATATGGCTAATAAGACGAGTTAGATTGATAGTAATAACAGTAGTGAGTGCAGTAATTGTCGTTCTATCGAT
>NW_027474525.1:0-37981 GCF_050947335.1 Megachile rotundata
TATAGGCATAATATGGCTAATAATATGAGTTAGATTGATAATAATAAGAGTAATAAGTATAGTAGTTGTCGTTCTATCGATCATATCTGCATAATATGGTTAATAATATGAGTTAGATTGATAATAGTGAGTGTAATAAGTATAGTAATTGTCGTTCTGTCGATCATATAAGCATAATATGGCTAATAATATGAGTTAGATTGATAATAATAAGGGTAATAAGTATAGTAATTGTAGTTCTATCGATCATATAGGCATAATATGGCTAATAATATGAGTTAGATTGATAATAATAAGAGTAATAAGTATAGTAGTTGTCGTTCTATCGATCATACCTGCATAATATGGTTAATAATATGAGTTAGATTGATAATAGTGAGTGTATTAAGTGTAGTAATTGTCGTTCTGTCGATCATATTAGCATAATATGGCTAATAATATGAGTTAGATTGATAATAATAAGGGTAATAAGTATAGTAATTATCGTTCTACCGATCACATCAGCATAATATGCCTAATAATATGAGTTGGATTGATAATAAGAAGAGTAATAAGTATAGTAATTGTCGTTCTATCGACCACATAAGCATAATATGGCTAATAATATGAGTTAGATTGATAATAATAAGGGTAATAAGTGTAGTAATAGTAGTTCTATCGATCATATAGGCATAATATGGCTAATAATATGAGTTAGATTGATAATAATAAGAGTAATAAGTATAGTAGTTGTCGTTCTATCTATCATATCTGCATAATATGGTTAATAATATGAGTTAGATTGATAATAGTGAGTGTATTAAGTGTAGTAATTGTCGTTCTGTCGATCATATTAGCATAATATGGCTAATAATATGAGTTAGATTGATAATAATAAGGGTAATAAGTATAGTAATTATCGTTCTACCGATCACATCAGCATAATATGCCTAATAATATGAGTTGGATTGATAATAAGAAGAGTAATAAGTATAGTAATTGTCGTTCTATCGACCACATAAGCATAATATGGCTAATAATATGAGTTAGATTGATAATAAGAAGAGTAATAAGTATAGTAATTGTCGTTCTATCGATCACATAAGCATAATATGGCTAATAATATGAGTTAGATTGATAATAATAAGAGTAATGAGTATAGTAATTGTCGTTCTATCGATCATATAAGCATAATATGGCTAATAATATGAGTTGGATTGATAATGATAAGAGTAATAAGTATAGTAATTGTAGTTCTATCGATCATATAAGCATAATATGGCTAATAATATGGGTTAGATTGATAATGATAAGAGTAATAAGTATAGAAATTATCGTTCTACCGATCATATAAGCATAATATGGCTAACAATATGAGTTAGATTTATAATAATAAGAGTAATAAGTATAGTAATTGTCGTTCTATCGACCACATAAGCATAATATGGCTAATAATATGAGTTAGATTGATAATAATAAGAGTAATAAGTATAGTAATTGTCGTTCTATCGATCACATAAGCATAATATGGCTAATAAAAAGAGTTAGATTGATAATAATAAGAGTAATAAGTATAGTAATTATCGTTCTACCGATCATATAAGCATAATATGGCTAATAATATGAGTTGGATTGGTAATAATAAGAATAAAAAGTAGAGTAATTGTCGTTCTATCGATCATATAAGCATAGTATGGCTAATAATACGAGTTAGATTGATAATAATAAGAGTATTAAGTATAGTAATTGTCGTTCTATCGACCACATAAGCATAATATGGCTAATAATATGAGTTAGATTGATAATAATAAGAGTAATATGTATAGTAATTGTCGTTCTATCGATCACATAAGCATAATATGGCTAATAAAAAGAGTTAGATTGATAATAGTAAGAGTAATAAGTATAGTAATTGTCGTTCTATCGATCATATAAGCATAGTATGGCTAATAATACGAGGTAGATTGATAATAATAAGAGTAATAAGTATAGTAATTGTCGTGCTATCGACCACATAAGCATAATATGGCTAATAATATGAGTGAGATTGATAATAAGAAGAGTAATAAGTATAGTAATTGTCGTTCTATCGATCACATAAGCATAATATGGCTAATAATATGAGTTAGATTAATAATTATAAGAGAAATGAGTATAGTAATTGTCGTCCTATCGATCATATAAGCATAATATGGTTTATAATATGAGTTAGATTGATAATAATAAGAGTAATGAGTATAGTAATTGTCGTTCTATAGATCATATCTGCATAATATGGTTAATAATATCAGTTAGATTGATAATAATAAGAGTAAAAAGTATAGTAATTGTCGTTCTATCGATCATATTTGCATAATATGGTTACGAATTTGTGTTAGATTGATAACTGTGAGTGTAATAAGTATAGTAATTGTCGTTCTGTCGATCATATAAGCATAATATGGCTAATAATATGAGTTAGATTGATAATAATAAGGGTAATAAGTGTAGTAATTGTAGTTCTATCGATCATATAGGCATAATATGGCTAATAATATGAGTTAGATTGATAATAATAAGAGTAATAAGTATAGTAGTTGTCGTTCTATCGATCATATCTGCATAATATGGTTAATAATATGAGTTAGATTGATAATAGTGAGTGTATTAAGTGTAGTAATTGTCGTTCTGTCGATCATATTAGCATAATATGGCTAATAATATGAGTTAGATTGATAATAATAAGGGTAATAAGTATAGTAATTGTCGTTCTATCGATCATATAAGCATAATATGACTAATAATATGAGTTGGATTGATAATGATAAGAGTAATAAGTATAGTAATTGTAGTTCTATCGATCATATAAGCATAATATGGCTAATAATATGGGTTAGATTGATAATGATAAGAGTAATAAGTATAGAAATTATCGTTCTACCGATCATATAAACATAATATGGCTAACAATATGAGTTAGATTGATAATAATAAGAGTAATAAGTATAGTAATTGTCGTTCTATCGACCACATAAGCATAATATGGCTAATAATATGAGTTAGATTGATAATAATAAGAGTAATAAGTATAGCAATTGTTGTTCTATCGATCACATAAGCATAATATGGCTAATAAAAAGAGTTAGATTGATAATAATAAGAGTAATAAGTATAGTAATTATTGTTCTACCGATCTTATAAGCATAATATGGCTAATAATATGAGTTGGATTGGTAATAATAAGAATAAAAAGTAGAGTAATTGTCGTTCTATCGATCATATAAGCATAGTATGGCTAATAATACGAGTTAGATTGATAATAATAAGAGTAGTAAGTATAGTAATTGTCGTTCTATCGACCACATAAGCATAATATGGCTAATAATATGAGTTGGATTGATAATAATAAGAGTAAGAAGTAGAGTAATTGTCGTTCTATCGATCATATAAGCATAATATGGCTAATAATATGAGTTAGATTGATAATAATAAGGGAAATAAGTATAGTAATAATCGTTCTACCGATCACATAAGCATAATATGGCTAATAATATGAGTTAGATTGATAATAATAAGAATAAAAAGTAGAGTAATTGTCGTTCTATCGATCATATAAGCATAATATTTCTAATAATATGAGTTAGATTGATAATAAAAAGAGTAGAGAGTATAGCAATTGTCGTTCTATCGATCATATAATCATAATATTGCTAATAATATGAGTTAGATTGATAATAATAAGAGTAATGAGTATAGTAATTGTCGTTCTATGGATCATATAAGCATAATATGGCTAATAATATGAGTTAGATTGATAATAATAAGAGTAATGAGTATAGTAATTGTCGTTCTATAGATCATATCTGCATAATATGGTTAATAATATCAGTTAGATTGATAATAATAAGAGTAAAAAGTATAGTAATTGTCGTTCTATCAACCATTTATACATAATATGGCTAATAATATGAGTGAGATTCATAATAATAAGAGTAATAAGTATAGCAATTGTCGTTCTGTCAAGCACATAAGCATAATATGGCTAATAATATGAGTTAGATTCATAATAATAAGAGTAATAAGTATAGCAATTGTCGTTCTGTCGAGCACATAAGCATAATATGGCTAATAATATGAGTTAGATTGATAATAATAAGGGTAATAAGTATAGTAATTGTAGTTCTATCGATCATATAGGCATAATATGGCTAATAATATGAGTTAGATTGATAATAATAAGAGTAATAAGTATAGTAGTTGTCGTTCTATCGATCATATCTGCATAATATGGTTAATAATATGAGTTAGATTGATAATAGTGAGTGTAATAAGTATAGTAATTGTCGTTCTGTCGATCATATAAGCATAATATGGCTAATAATATGAGTTAGATTGATAATAATAAGGGTAATAAGTATAGTAATTGTAGTTCTATCGATCATATAGGCATAATATGGCTAATAATATGAGTTAGATTGATAATAATAAGAGTAATAAGTATAGTAGTTGTCGTTCTATCGATCATACCTGCATAATATGGTTAATAATATGAGTTAGATTGATAATAGTGAGTGTATTAAGTGTAGTAATTGTCGTTCTGTCGATCATATTAGCATAATATGGCTAATAATATGAGTTAGATTGATAATAATAAGGGTAATAAGTATAGTAATTATCGTTCTACCGATCACATCAGCATAATATGCCTAATAATATGAGTTGGATTGATAATAAGAAGAGTAATAAGTATAGTAATTGTCGTTCTATCGACCACATAAGCATAATATGGCTAATAATATGAGTTAGATTGATAATAATAAGAGTAATGAGTATAGTAATTGTCGTTCTATAGATCATATCTGCATAATATGGTTAATAATATCAGTTAGATTGATAATAATAAGAGTAAAAAGTATAGTAATTGTCGTTCTATCGATCATATTTGCATAATATGGTTACGAATTTGTGTTAGATTGATAACTGTGAGTGTAATAAGTATAGTAATTGTCGTTCTGTCGATCATATAAGCATAATATGGCTAATAATATGAGTTAGATTGATAATAATAAGGGTAATAAGTGTAGTAATTGTAGTTCTATCGATCATATAGGCATAATATGGCTAATAATATGAGTTAGATTGATAATAATAAGAGTAATAAGTATAGTAGTTGTCGTTCTATCGATCATATCTGCATAATATGGTTAATAATATGAGTTAGATTGATAATAGTGAGTGTATTAAGTGTAGTAATTGTCGTTCTGTCGATCATATTAGCATAATATGGCTAATAATATGAGTTAGATTGATAATAATAAGGGTAATAAGTATAGTAATTATCGTTCTACCGATCACATCAGCATAATATGCCTAATAATATGAATTGGATTGATAATAAGAAGAGTAATAAGTATAGTAATTGTCGTTCTATCGACCACATAAGCATAATATGGCTAATAATATGAGTTAGATTGATAATAAGAAGAGTAATAAGTATAGTAATTGTCGTTCTATCGATCACATAAGCATAATATGGCTAATAATATGAGTTAGATTGATAATAATAAGAGTAATGAGTATAGTAATTGTCGTTCTATCGATCATATAAGCATAATATGGCTAATAATATGAGTTGGATTGATAATGATAAGAGTAATAAGTATAGTAATTGTAGTTCTATCGATCATATAAGCATAATATGGCTAATAATATGGGTTAGATTGATAATGATAAGAGTAATAAGTATAGAAATTATCGTTCTACCGATCATATAAGCATAATATGGCTAACAATATGAGTTAGATTTATAATAATAAGAGTAATAAGTATAGTAATTGTCGTTCTATCGACCACATAAGCATAATATGGCTAATAATATGAGTTAGATTGATAATAATAAGAGTAATAAGTATAGTAATTGTCGTTCTATCGATCACATAAGCATAATATGGCTAATAAAAAGAGTTAGATTGATAATAATAAGAGTAATAAGTATAGTAATTATCGTTCTACCGATCATATAAGCATAATATGGCTAATAATATGAGTTGGATTGGTAATAATAAGAACAAAAAGTAGAGTAATTGTCGTTCTATCGATCATATAAGCATAGTATGGCTAATAATACGAGTTAGATTGATAATAATAAGAGTATTAAGTATAGTAATTGTCGTTCTATCGACCACATAAGCATAATATGGCTAATAATATGAGTTAGATTGATAATAATAAGAGTAATATGTATAGTAATTGTCGTTCTATCGATCACATAAGCATAATATGGCTAATAAAAAGAGTTAGATTGATAATAGTAAGAGTAATAAGTATAGTAATTGTCGTTCTATCGATCATATAAGCATAGTATGGCTAATAATACGAGGTAGATCGATAATAATAAGAGTAATAAGTATAGTAATTGTCGTGCTATCGACCACATAAGCATAATATGGCTAATAATATGAGTGAGATTGATAATAAGAAGAGTAATAAGTATAGTAATTGTCGTTCTATCGATCACATAAGCATAATATGGCTAATAATATGAGTTAGATTAATAATTATAAGAGAAATGAGTATAGTAATTGTCGTCCTATCGATCATATAAGCATAATATGGTTTATAATATGAGTTAGATTGATAATAATAAGAGTAATGAGTATAGTAATTGTCGTTCTATAGATCATATCTGCATAATATGGTTAATAATATCAGTTAGATTGATAATAATAAGAGTAAAAAGTATAGTAATTGTCGTTCTATCGATCATATTTGCATAATATGGTTACGAATTTGTGTTAGATTGATAACTGTGAGTGTAATAAGTATAGTAATTGTCGTTCTGTCGATCATATAATCATAATATGGCTAATAATATGAGTTAGATTGATAATAATAAGGGTAATAAGTGTAGTAATTGTAGTTCTATCGATCATATAGGCATAATATGGCTAATAATATGAGTTAGATTGATAATAATAAGAGTAATAAGTATAGTAGTTGTCGTTCTATCGATCATATCTGCATAATATGGTTAATAATATGAGTTAGATTGATAATAGTGAGTGTATTAAGTGTAGTAATTGTCGTTCTGTCGATCATATTAGCATAATATGGCTAATAATATGAGTTAGATTGATAATAATAAGGGTAATAAGTATAGTAATTATCGTTCTACCGATCACATCAGCATAATATGCCTAATAATATGAATTGGATTGATAATAAGAAGAGTAATAAGTATAGTAATTGTCGTTCTATCGACCACATAAGCATAATATGGCTAATAATATGAGTTAGATTGATAATAAGAAGAGTAATAAGTATAGTAATTGTCGTTCTATCGATCACATAAGCATAATATGGCTAATAATATGAGTTAGATTGATAATAATAAGAGTAATGAGTATAGTAATTGTCGTTCTATCGATCATATAAGCATAATATGACTAATAATATGAGTTGGATTGATAATGATAAGAGTAATAAGTATAGTAATTGTAGTTCTATCGATCATATAAGCATAATATGGCTAATAATATGGGTTAGATTGATAATGATAAGAGTAATAAGTATAGAAATTATCGTTCTACCGATCATATAAGCATAATATGGCTAACAATATGAGTTAGATTTATAATAATAAGAGTAATAAGTATAGTAATTGTCGTTCTATCGACCACATAAGCATAATATGGCTAATAATATGAGTTAGATTGATAATAATAAGAGTAATAAGTATAGTAATTGTCGTTCTATCGATCACATAAGCATAATATGGCTAATAAAAAGAGTTAGATTGATAATAATAAGAGTAATAAGTATAGTAATTATCGTTCTACCGATCATATAAGCATAATATGGCTAATAATATGAGTTGGATTGGTAATAATAAGAGTAATAAGTATAGTAATTGTCGTTCTATCGATCACATAAGCATAATATGGCTAATAAAAAGAGTTGGATTGGTAATAATAAGAATAAAAAGTAGAGTAATTGTCGTTCTACCGATCATATAAGCATAGTATGGCTAATAATACGAGTTAGATTGATAATAATAAGAGTAATAAGTATAGTAATTGTCGTTCTATCGATCATATAAGCATAGTATGGCTAATAATAGGAGATAGATTGATAATAATAAGAGTAATAAGTATAGTAATTGTCGTGCTATCGACCACATAAGCATAATATGGCTAATAATATGAGTGAGATTGATAATAAGAAGAGTAATAAGTATAGTAATTGTCGTTCTATCGATCACATAAGCATAATATGGCTAATAATATGAGTTAGATTAATAATTATAAGAGAAATGAGTATAGTAATTGTCGTCCTATCGATCATATAAGCATAATATGGCTTATAATATGAGTTAGATTGATAATAATAAGAGTAATGAGTATAGTAATTGTCGTTCTATAGATCATATCTGCATAATATGGTTAATAATATCAGTTAGATTGATAATAATAAGAGTAAAAAGTATAGTAATTGTCGTTCTATCGATCATATTTGCATAATATGGTTACGAATTTGTGTTAGATTGATAACTGTGAGTGTAATAAGTATAGTAATTGTCGTTCTGTCGATCATATAAGCATAATACGGCTAATAATATGAGTTAGTTTGATAATAATAAGAGTAATAAGTATAGTAGTTGTCGTTCTATCGATCATATCTGCATAATATGGTTAATAATATGAGTTAGATTGATAATAGTGAGTGTAATAAGTATAGTAATTGTCGTTCTGTCGATCATATAAGCATAATATGGCTAATAATATGAGTTAGATTGATAATAATAAGGGTAATAAGTATAGTAATTGTAGTTCTATCGATCATATAGGCATAATATGGCTAATAATATGAGTTAGATTGATAATAATAAGAGTAATAAGTATAGTAGTTGTCGTTCTATCGATCATACCTGCATAATATGGTTAATAATATGAGTTAGATTGATAATAGTGAGTGTATTAAGTGTAGTAATTGTCGTTCTGTCGATCATATTAGCATAATATGGCTAATAATATGAGTTAGATTGATAATAATAAGGGTAATAAGTATAGTAATTATCGTTCTACCGATCACATCAGCATAATATGCCTAATAATATGAGTTGGATTGATAATAAGAAGAGTAATAAGTATAGTAATTGTCGTTCTATCGACCACATAAGCATAATATGGCTAATAATATGAGTTAGATTGATAATAATAAGGGTAATAAGTGTAGTAATAGTAGTTCTATCGATCATATAGGCATAATATGGCTAATAATATGAGTTAGATTGATAATAATAAGAGTAATAAGTATAGTAGTTGTCGTTCTATCTATCATATCTGCATAATATGGTTAATAATATGAGTTAGATTGATAATAGTGAGTGTATTAAGTGTAGTAATTGTCGTTCTGTCGATCATATTAGCATAATATGGCTAATAATATGAGTTAGATTGATAATAGTAAGGGTAATAAGTATAGTAATTATCGTTCTACCGATCACATCAGCATAATATGCCTAATAATATGAGTTGGATTGATAATAAGAAGAGTAATAAGTATAGTAATTGTCGTTCTATCGACCACATAAGCATAATATGGCTAATAATATGAGTTAGATTGATAATAAGAAGAGTAATAAGTATAGTAATTGTCGTTCTATCGATCACATAAGCATAATATGGCTAATAATATGAGTTAGATTGATAATAATAAGAGTAATGAGTATAGTAATTGTCGTTCTATCGATCATATAAGCATAATATGGCTAATAATATGAGTTGGATTGATAATGATAAGAGTAATAAGTATAGTAATTGTAGTTCTATCGATCATATAAGCATAATATGGCTAATAATATGGGTTAGATTGATAATGATAAGAGTAATAAGTATAGAAATTATCGTTCTACCGATCATATAAGCATAATATGGCTAACAATATGAGTTAGATTTATAATAATAAGAGTAATAAGTATAGTAATTGTCGTTCTATCGACCACATAAGCATAATATGGCTAATAATATGAGTTAGATTGATAATAATAAGAGTAATAAGTATAGTAATTGTCGTTCTATCGATCACATAAGCATAATATGGCTAATAAAAAGAGTTAGATTGATAATAATAAGAGTAATAAGTATAGTAATTATCGTTCTACCGATCATATAAGCATAATATGGCTAATAATATGAGTTGGATTGGTAATAATAAGAACAAAAAGTAGAGTAATTGTCGTTCTATCGATCATATAAGCATAGTATGGCTAATAATACGAGTTAGATTGATAATAATAAGAGTATTAAGTATAGTAATTGTCGTTCTATCGACCACATAAGCATAATATGGCTAATAATATGAGTTAGATTGATAATAATAAGAGTAATATGTATAGTAATTGTCGTTCTATCGATCACATAAGCATAATATGGCTAATAAAAAGAGTTAGATTGATAATAGTAAGAGTAATAAGTATAGTAATTGTCGTTCTATCGATCATATAAGCATAGTATGGCTAATAATACGAGGTAGATCGATAATAATAAGAGTAATAAGTATAGTAATTGTCGTGCTATCGACCACATAAGCATAATATGGCTAATAATATGAGTGAGATTGATAATAAGAAGAGTAATAAGTATAGTAATTGTCGTTCTATCGATCACATAAGCATAATATGGCTAATAATATGAGTTAGATTAATAATTATAAGAGAAATGAGTATAGTAATTGTCGTCCTATCGATCATATAAGCATAATATGGTTTATAATATGAGTTAGATTGATAATAATAAGAGTAATGAGTATAGTAATTGTCGTTCTATAGATCATATCTGCATAATATGGTTAATAATATCAGTTAGATTGATAATAATAAGAGTAAAAAGTATAGTAATTGTCGTTCTATCGATCATATTTGCATAATATGGTTACGAATTTGTGTTAGATTGATAACTGTGAGTGTAATAAGTATAGTAATTGTCGTTCTGTCGATCATATAATCATAATATGGCTAATAATATGAGTTAGATTGATAATAATAAGGGTAATAAGTGTAGTAATTGTAGTTCTATCGATCATATAGGCATAATATGGCTAATAATATGAGTTAGATTGATAATAATAAGAGTAATAAGTATAGTAGTTGTCGTTCTATCGATCATATCTGCATAATATGGTTAATAATATGAGTTAGATTGATAATAGTGAGTGTATTAAGTGTAGTAATTGTCGTTCTGTCGATCATATTAGCATAATATGGCTAATAATATGAGTTAGATTGATAATAATAAGGGTAATAAGTATAGTAATTATCGTTCTACCGATCACATCAGCATAATATGCCTAATAATATGAATTGGATTGATAATAAGAAGAGTAATAAGTATAGTAATTGTCGTTCTATCGACCACATAAGCATAATATGGCTAATAATATGAGTTAGATTGATAATAAGAAGAGTAATAAGTATAGTAATTGTCGTTCTATCGATCACATAAGCATAATATGGCTAATAATATGAGTTAGATTGATAATAATAAGAGTAATGAGTATAGTAATTGTCGTTCTATCGATCATATAAGCATAATATGACTAATAATATGAGTTGGATTGATAATGATAAGAGTAATAAGTATAGTAATTGTAGTTCTATCGATCATATAAGCATAATATGGCTAATAATATGGGTTAGATTGATAATGATAAGAGTAATAAGTATAGAAATTATCGTTCTACCGATCATATAAGCATAATATGGCTAACAATATGAGTTAGATTTATAATAATAAGAGTAATAAGTATAGTAATTGTCGTTCTATCGACCACATAAGCATAATATGGCTAATAATATGAGTTAGATTGATAATAATAAGAGTAATAAGTATAGTAATTGTCGTTCTATCGATCACATAAGCATAATATGGCTAATAAAAAGAGTTAGATTGATAATAATAAGAGTAATAAGTATAGTAATTATCGTTCTACCGATCATATAAGCATAATATGGCTAATAATATGAGTTGGATTGGTAATAATAAGAGTAATAAGTATAGTAATTGTCGTTCTATCGATCACATAAGCATAATATGGCTAATAAAAAGAGTTGGATTGGTAATAATAAGAATAAAAAGTAGAGTAATTGTCGTTCTACCGATCATATAAGCATAGTATGGCTAATAATACGAGTTAGATTGATAATAATAAGAGTAATAAGTATAGTAATTGTCGTTCTATCGATCATATAAGCATAGTATGGCTAATAATAGGAGATAGATTGATAATAATAAGAGTAATAAGTATAGTAATTGTCGTGCTATCGACCACATAAGCATAATATGGCTAATAATATGAGTGAGATTGATAATAAGAAGAGTAATAAGTATAGTAATTGTCGTTCTATCGATCACATAAGCATAATATGGCTAATAATATGAGTTAGATTAATAATTATAAGAGAAATGAGTATAGTAATTGTCGTCCTATCGATCATATAAGCATAATATGGCTTATAATATGAGTTAGATTGATAATAATAAGAGTAATGAGTATAGTAATTGTCGTTCTATAGATCATATCTGCATAATATGGTTAATAATATCAGTTAGATTGATAATAATAAGAGTAAAAAGTATAGTAATTGTCGTTCTATCGATCATATTTGCATAATATGGTTACGAATTTGTGTTAGATTGATAACTGTGAGTGTAATAAGTATAGTAATTGTCGTTCTGTCGATCATATAAGCATAATACGGCTAATAATATGAGTTAGATTGATAATAATAAGAGTAATAAGTATAGTAATTGTTGTTCTATCGATCACATAAGCATAATATGGCTAATAACATGAGTTAGATTGATAATAATAAGAGTAATAAGTATAGTAATTATCGTTCTACCGATCTTATAAGCATAATATGGCTAATAATATGAGTTGGATTGGTAATAATAAGAATAAAAAGTAGAGTAATTGTCGTTCTATCGATCATATAAGCATAGTATGGCTAATAATACGAGTTAGATTGATAATAATAAGAGTAGTAAGTATAGTAATTGTCGTTCTATCGACCACATAAGCATAATATGGCTAATAATATGAGTTAGATTGATAATAATAAGAGTAATAAGTATAGTAATTGTCGTTCTATCGATCACATAAGCATAATATGGCTAATAAAAAGAGTTAGATTGATAATAATAAGAGTAATAAGTATAGTAATTATCGTTCTACCGATCATATAAGCATAATATGGCTAATAATATGAGTTGGATTGGTAATAATAAGAGTAAGAAGTAGAGTAATTGTCGTTCTATCGATCATATAAGAATAATGTGGCTAATAATATGAGTTAGATTGATAATAACAAGAGTAATGAGTATAGTAATTGTCGTTCTATCGATCATTTAAGCATAATATGGCTAATAATATGAGTGAGATTGATAATAATAAGAGTAATGAGTATAGTAATTGTCGTCCGATCGATCATATAAGCATAATATGGCTTATAGTATGAGTTAGATTGATAATAATAAGAGTAATGAGTATAGTAATTGTCGTTCTATAGATCATATCTGCATAATATGGTTAATAATATCAGTTAGATTGATAATAATAAGAGTAAAAAGTATAGTAATTGTCGTTCTATCAACCATTTATGCATAATATGGCTAATAATATGAGTGAGATTCATAATAATAAGAGTAATAAGTATAGCAATTGTCGTTCTGTCAAGCACATAAGCATAATATGGCTAATAATATGAGTTAGATTCATAATAATACGAGTAATAAGTATAGTAATTGTAGTTCTATCGATCATATAAGCATAATATGGCTAATAATATGAGTTGGATTGATAATGATAAGAGTAATAAGTATAGTAATTGTAGTTCTATCGATCATATAAGCATAATATGGCTAATAATATGGGTTAGATTGATAATGATAAGAGTAATAAGTATAGAAATTATCGTTCTACCGATCATATAAGCATAATATGGCTAACAATATGAGTTAGATTTATAATAATAAGAGTAATAAGTATAGTAATTGTCGCTCTATCGACCACATAAGCATAATATGGCTAATAATATGAGTTAGATTGATAATAATAAGAGTAATAAGTATAGTAATTGTCGTTCTATCGATCACATAAGCATAATATGGCTAATAAAAAGAGTTAGATTGATAATAATAAGAGTAATAAGTATAGTAATTATCGTTCTACCGATCATATAAGCATAATATGGCTAATAAAAAGAGTTAGATTGATAATAGTAAGAGTAATAAGTATAGTAATTGTCGTTCTATCGATCATATAAGCATAGTATGGCTAATAATACGAGATAGATTGATAATAATAAGAGTAATAAGTATAGTAATTGTCGTGCTATCGACCACATAAGCATAATATGGCTAATAATATGAGTGAGATTGATAATAAGAAGAGTAATAAGTATAGTAATTGTCGTTCTATCGATCACATAAGCATAATATGGCTAATAATATGAGTTAGATTAATAATTATAAGAGAAATGAGTATAGTAATTGTCGTCCTATCGATCATATAAGCATAATATGGCTTATAATATGAGTTAGATTGATAATAATAAGAGTAATGAGTATAGTAATTGTCGTTCTATCGATCATATCTGCATAATATGGTTAATAATATCAGTTAGATTGATAATAATAAGAGTAAAAAGTATAGTAATTGTCGTTCTATCGATCATATTTGCATAATATGGTTACGAATTTGTGTTAGATTGATAACTGTGAGTGTAATAAGTATAGTAATTGTCGTTCTGTCGATCATATAAGCATAATACGGCTAATAATATGAGTTAGATTGATAATAATAAGAGTAATAAGTATAGTAATTGTTGTTCTATCGATCACATAAGCATAATATGGCTAATAACATGAGTTAGATTGATAATAATAAGAGTAATAAGTATAGTAATTATCGTTCTACCGATCTTATAAGCATAATATGGCTAATAATATGAGTTGGATTGGTAATAATAAGAATAAAAAGTAGAGTAATTGTCGTTCTATCGATCATATAAGCATAGTATGGCTAATAATACGAGTTAGATTGATAATAATAAGAGTAGTAAGTATAGTAATTGTCGTTCTATCGACCACATAAGCATAATATGGCTAATAATATGAGTTAGATTGATAATAATAAGAGTAATAAGTATAGTAATTGTCGTTCTATCGATCACATAAGCATAATATGGCTAATAAAAAGAGTTAGATTGATAATAATAAGAGTAATAAGTATAGTAATTATCGTTCTACCGATCATATAAGCATAATATGGCTAATAATATGAGTTGGATTGGTAATAATAAGAGTAAGAAGTAGAGTAATTGTCGTTCTATCGATCATATAAGAATAATGTGGCTAATAATATGAGTTAGATTGATAATAACAAGAGTAATGAGTATAGTAATTGTCGTTCTATCGATCATTTAAGCATAATATGGCTAATAATATGAGTGAGATTGATAATAATAAGAGTAATGAGTATAGTAATTGTCGTCCGATCGATCATATAAGCATAATATGGCTTATAGTATGAGTTAGATTGATAATAATAAGAGTAATGAGTATAGTAATTGTCGTTCTATAGATCATATCTGCATAATATGGTTAATAATATCAGTTAGATTGATAATAATAAGAGTAAAAAGTATAGTAATTGTCGTTCTATCAACCATTTATGCATAATATGGCTAATAATATGAGTGAGATTCATAATAATAAGAGTAATAAGTATAGCAATTGTCGTTCTGTCAAGCACATAAGCATAATATGGCTAATAATATGAGTTAGATTCATAATAATAAGAGTAATAAGTATAGCAATTGTCGTTCTGTCGAGCACATAAGCATAATATGGCTAATAATATGAGTTAGATTGATAATAATAAGGGTAATAAGTATAGTAATTGTAGTTCTATCGATCATATAAGCATAATATGGCTAATAATATGAGTTGGATTGATAATGATAAGAGTAATAAGTATAGTAATTGTAGTTCTATCGATCATATAAGCATAATATGGCTAATAATATGGGTTAGATTGATAATGATAAGAGTAATAAGTATAGAAATTATCGTTCTACCGATCATATAAGCATAATATGGCTAACAATATGAGTTAGATTTATAATAATAAGAGTAATAAGTATAGTAATTGTCGCTCTATCGACCACATAAGCATAATATGGCTAATAATATGAGTTAGATTGATAATAATAAGAGTAATAAGTATAGTAATTGTCGTTCTATCGATCACATAAGCATAATATGGCTAATAAAAAGAGTTAGATTGATAATAATAAGAGTAATAAGTATAGTAATTATCGTTCTACCGATCATATAAGCATAATATGGCTAATAAAAAGAGTTAGATTGATAATAGTAAGAGTAATAAGTATAGTAATTGTCGTTCTATCGATCATATAAGCATAGTATGGCTAATAATACGAGATAGATTGATAATAATAAGAGTAATAAGTATAGTAATTGTCGTGCTATCGACCACATAAGCATAATATGGCTAATAATATGAGTGAGATTGATAATAAGAAGAGTAATAAGTATAGTAATTGTCGTTCTATCGATCACATAAGCATAATATGGCTAATAATATGAGTTAGATTAATAATTATAAGAGAAATGAGTATAGTAATTGTCGTCCTATCGATCATATAAGCATAATATGGCTTATAATATGAGTTAGATTGATAATAATAAGAGTAATGAGTATAGTAATTGTCGTTCTATCGATCATATCTGCATAATATGGTTAATAATATCAGTTAGATTGATAATAATAAGAGTAAAAAGTATAGTAATTGTCGTTCTATCGATCATATTTGCATAATATGGTTACGAATTTGTGTTAGATTGATAACTGTGAGTGTAATAAGTATAGTAATTGTCGTTCTGTCGATCATATAAGCATAATATGGCTAATAATATGAGTTAGATTGATAATAATAAGAGTAATAAGTATAGTAATTGTTGTTCTATCGATCACATAAGCATAATATGGCTAATAAAAAGAGTTAGATTGATAATAATAAGAGTAATAAGTATAGTAATTATCGTTCTACCGATCTTATAAGCATAATATGGCTAATAATATGAGTTGGATTGGTAATAATAAGAATAAAAAGTAGAGTAATTGTCGTTCTATCGATCATATAAGCATAGTATGGCTAATAATACGAGTTAGATTGATAATAATAAGAGTAGTAAGTATAGTAATTGTCGTTCTATCGACCACATAAGCATAATATGGCTAATAATATGAGTTAGATTGATAATAATAAGAGTAATAAGTAGAGTAGTTGTCGTTCTATCGATCATATCTGCATAATATGGTTAATAATATGAGTTAGATTGATAATAGTGAGTGTATTAAGTGTAGTAATTGTCGTTCTGTCGATCATATTAGCATAATATGCCTAATAATATGAGTTAGATTGATAATAATAAGGGTAATAAGTATAGTAATTATCGTTCTACCGATCACATCAGCATAATATGCCTAATAATATGAGTTGGATTGATAATAATAAGAGTAAGAAGTAGAGTAATTGAAGTTCTATCGATCATATAAGCATAATATGGCTAATAATATGAGTTAGATTGATAATAATAAGAGTAAGAAGTAGAGTAATTGTCGTTCTATCGATCATATAAGCATAATATGGCTAATAATATGAGTTAGATTGATAATAATAAGGGTAATAAGTACAGTAATAATCGTTCTACCGATCACATAAGCATAATATGGCTAATAATATGAGTTAGATTGATAATAATAAGAATAAAAAGTAGAGTAATTGTCGTTCTATCGATCATATAAGCATAATATGGCTAATAATATGAGTTAGATTGATAATAATAAGAGTAGAGAGTATAGCAATTGTCGTTCTATCGATCATATAATCATAATATTGCTAATAATATGAGTTAGATTGATAATAATAAGAGTAATGAGTATAGTAATTGTCGTTCCATCGATCATATAAGCATAATATGGCTAATAATATGAGTTGGATTGATAATGATAAGAGTAATAAGTATAGTAATTGTAGTTCTATCGATCATATAAGCATAATATGGCTAATAATATGGGTTAGATTGATAATGATAAGAGTAATAAGTATAGAAATTATCGTTCTACCGATCATATAAGCATAATATGGCTAACAATATGAGTTAGATTTATAATAATAAGAGTAATAAGTATAGTAATTGTCGTTCTATCGACCACATAAGCATAATATGGCTAATAATATGAGTTAGATTGATAATAATAAGAGTAATAAGTATAGTAATTGTCGTTCTATCGATCACATAAGCATAATATGGCTAATAAAAAGAGTTAGATTGACAATAATAAGAGTAATAAGTATAGTAATTATCGTTCTACCGATCATATAAGCATAATATGGCTAATAATATGAGTTGGATTGGTAATAATAAGAGTAAGAAGTAGAGTAATTGTCGCTCTATCGACCACATAAGCATAATATGGCTAATAATATGAGTTAGATTGATAATAATAAGAGTAATAAGTATAGTAATTGTCGTTCTATCGATCACATAAGCATAATATGGCTAATAAAAAGAGTTAGATTGATAATAATAAGAGTAATAAGTATAGTAATTATCGTTCTACCGATCATATAAGCATAATATGGCTAATAAAAAGAGTTAGATTGATAATAGTAAGAGTAATAAGTATAGTAATTGTCGTTCTATCGATCATATAAGCACAGTATGGCTAATAATACGAGATAGATTGATAATAATAAGAGTAATAAGTATAGTAATTGTCGTGCTATCGACCACATAAGCATAATATGGCTAATAATATGAGTGAGATTGATAATAAGAAGAGTAATAAGTATAGTAATTGTCGTTCTATCGATCACATAAGCATAATATGGCTAATAATATGAGTTAGATTAATAATTATAAGAGAAATGAGTATAGTAATTGTCGTCCTATCGATCATATAAGCATAATATGGCTTATAATATGAGTTAGATTGATAATAATAAGAGTAATGAGTATAGTAATTGTCGTTCTATCGATCATATCTGCATAATATGGTTAATAATATCAGTTAGATTGATAATAATAAGAGTAAAAAGTATAGTAATTGTCGTTCTATCGATCATATTTGCATAATATGGTTACGAATTTGTGTTAGATTGATAACTGTGAGTGTAATAAGTATAGTAATTGTCGTTCTGTCGATCATATAAGCATAATATGGCTAATAATATGAGTTAGATTGATAATAATAAGAGTAATAAGTATAGTAATTGTTGTTCTATCGATCACATAAGCATAATATGGCTAATAAAAAGAGTTAGATTGATAATAATAAGAGTAATAAGTATAGTAATTACCGTTCTACCGATCTTATAAGCATAATATGGCTAATAATATGAGTTGGATTGGTAATAATAAGAATAAAAAGTAGAGTAATTGTCGTTCTATCGATCATATAAGCATAGTATGGCTAATAATACGAGTTAGATTGATAATAATAAGAGTAGTAAGTATAGTAATTGTCGTTCTATCGACCACATAAGCATAATATGGCTAATAATATGAGTTAGATTGATAATAATAAGAGTAATAAGTAGAGTAGTTGTCGTTCTATCGATCATATCTGCATAATATGGTTAATAATATGAGTTAGATTGATAATAGTGAGTGTATTAAGTGTAGTAATTGTCGTTCTGTCGATCATATTAGCATAATATGCCTAATAATATGAGTTAGATTGATAATAATAAGGGTAATAAGTATAGTAATTATCGTTCTACCGATCACATCAGCATAATATGCCTAATAATATGAGTTGGATTGATAATAATAAGAGTAAGAAGTAGAGTAATTGAAGTTCTATCGATCATATAAGCATAATATGGCTAATAATATGAGTTGGATTGATAATAATAAGAGTAAGAAGTAGAGTAATTGTCGTTGTATCGATCATATAAGCATAATATGGCTAATAATATGAGTTAGATTGATAATAATAAGGGTAATAAGTACAGTAATAATCGTTCTACCGATCACATAAGCATAATATGGCTAATAATATGAGTTAGATTGATAATAATAAGAATAAAAAGTAGAGTAATTGTCGTTCTATCGATCATATAAGCATAATATGGCTAATAATATGAGTTAGATTGATAATAATAAGAGTAGAGAGTATAGCAATTGTCGTTCTATCGATCATATAATCATAATATTGCTAATAATATGAGTTAGATTGATAATAATAAGAGTAATGAGTATAGTAATTGTCGTTCCATCGATCATATAAGCATAATATGGCTAATAATATGAGTTGGATTGATAATGATAAGAGTAATAAGTATAGTAATTGTAGTTCTATCGATCATATAAGCATAATATGGCTAATAATATGGGTTAGATTGATAATGATAAGAGTAATAAGTATAGAAATTATCGTTCTACCGATCATATAAGCATAATATGGCTAACAATATGAGTTAGATTTATAATAATAAGAGTAATAAGTATAGTAATTGTCGTTCTATCGACCACATAAGCATAATATGGCTAATAATATGAGTTAGATTGATAATAATAAGAGTAATAAGTATAGTAATTGTCGTTCTATCGATCACATAAGCATAATATGGCTAATAAAAAGAGTTAGATTGACAATAATAAGAGTAATAAGTATAGTAATTATCGTTCTACCGATCATATAAGCATAATATGGCTAATAATATGAGTTGGATTGGTAATAATAAGAGTAAGAAGTAGAGTAATTGTCGTTCTATCGATCATATAAGAATAATGTGGCTAATAATATGAGTTAGATTGATAATAACAGGAGTAATGAGTATAGTAATTGTCGTTCTATCGATCATTTAAGCATAATATGGCTAATAATATGAGTGAGATTGATAATAATAAGAGTAATGAGTATAGTAATTGTCGTCCTATCGATCATATAAGCATAATATGGCTTATAATATGAGTTAGATTGATAATAATAAGAGTAATGAGTATAGTAATTGTCGTTCTATAGATCATATCTGCATAATGTGGTTAATAATATCAGTTAGATTGATAATAATAAGAGTAAAAAGTATAGTAATTGTCGTTCTATCAACCATTTATGCATAATATGGCTAATAATATGAGTGAGATTCATAATAATAAGAGTAATAAGTATAGCAATTGTCGTTCTGTCAAGCACATAAGCATAATATGGCTAATAATATGAGTTAGATTCATAATGATAAGAGTAATAAGTATAGCAATTGTCGTTCTGTCGAGCACATAAGCATAATATGGCTAATAATATGAGTTAGATTGATAATAATAAGGGTAATAAGTATAGTAATTGTAGTTCTATCGATCATATAGGCATAATATGGCTAATAATATGAGTTAGATTGATAATAATAAGAGTAATAAGTATAGTAGTTGTCGTTCTATCGATCATATCTGCATAATATGGTTAATAATATGAGTTAGATTGATAATAGTGAGTGTAATAAGTATAGTAATTGTCGTTCTGTCGATCATATAAGCATAATATGGCTAATAATATGAGTTAGATTGATAATAATAAGGGTAATAAGTATAGTAATTGTAGTTCTATCGATCATATAGGCATAATATGGCTAATAATATGAGTTAGATTGATAATAATAAGAGTAATAAGTATAGTAGTTGTCGTTCTATCGATCATATCTGCATAATATGGTTAATAATATGAGTTAGATTGATAATAGTGAGTGTATTAAGTGTAGTAATTGTCGTTCTGTCGATCATATTAGCATAATATGGCTAATAATATGAGTTAGATTGATAATAATAAGAGTAATGAGTATAGTAATTGTCGTCCTATCGATCATATAAGCATAATATGGCTTATAATATGAGTTGGATTGATAATAATAAGAGTAATGAGTATAGCAATTGTCGTTCTTTAGATCATATCTGCATAATATGGTTAATAATATCAGTTAGATTGATAATAATAAGAGTAAAAAGTACAGTAATTGTCGTTCTATCGACCATTTATGCATAATATGGCTAATAATATGAGTGAGATTCATAATAATAAGAGTAATAAGTATAGCAATTGTCGTTCTGTCAAGCACATAAGCATAATATGGCTAATAATATGAGTTAGATTCATAATAATAAGAGTAATAAGTATAGCAATTGTCGTTCTGTCGAGCACATAAGCATAATATGGCTAATAATATGAGTTAGATTGATAATAATAAGGGTAATAAGTATAGTAATTGTAGTTCTATCGATCATATAGGCATAATATGGCTAATAATATGAGTTAGATTGATAATAATAAGAGTAATAAGTATAGTAGTTGTCGTTCTATCGATCATATCTGCATAATATGGTTAATAATATGAGTTAGATTGATAATAGTGAGTGTAATAAGTATAGTAATTGTCGTTCTGTCGATCATATAAGCATAATATGGATAATAATATGAGTTAGATTGATAATAATAAGGGTAATAAGTATAGTAATTATCGTTCTACCGATCACATAAGCATAATATGCCTAATCATATGAGTTGGATTGATAATAATAAGAGTAAGAAGTAGAGTAATTGTCGTTCTATCGATCATATAAGCATAATATGGCTAATAATATTAGTGAGATTGATAATAATAAGAGTAATAAGTATAGTAATTGTCGTTCTATCGATCATATTTGCATAATATGGTTACGAATTTGTGTTAGATTGATAACAGTGAGTGTAATAAGTATAGTAATTGTCGTTCTGTCGATCATATAAGCATAATATGGCTAATAATATGAGTTAGATTGATAATAATAAGAGTAATAAGTATAGTAATTGTTGTTCTATCGACCACATAAGCATAATATGGCTAATAATATGAGTTGGACTGATAATAATAAGAGTAAGAAGTAGAGTAATTGTCGTTCTATCGATCATATAAGCATAATATGGCTAATAATATGAGTTAGATTGATAATAATAAGAGTAGAGAGTATAGCAATTGTCGTTCTATCGATCATATAATCATAATATTGCTAATAATATGAGTTAGATGGATAATAATAAGAGTAATGAGTATAGTAATTGTCGTTCTATCGATCATATAAGCATAGTATGGCTAATAATACGAGATAGATTGATAATAATAAGAGTAATAAGTATAGTAATTGTCGTGCTATCGACCACATAAGCATAATATGGCTAATAATATGAGTGAGATTGATAATAAGAAGAGTAATAAGTATAGTAATTGTCGTTCTATCGATCACATAAGCATAATATGGCTAATAATATGAGTTAGATTAATAATTATAAGAGAAATGAGTATAGTAATTGTCGTCCTATCGATCATATAAGCATAATATGGCTTATAATATGAGTTAGATTGATAATAATAAGAGTAATGAGTATAGTAATTGTCGTTCTATCGATCATATCTGCATAATATGGTTAATAATATCAGTTAGATTGATAATAATAAGAGTAAAAAGTATAGTAATTGTCGTTCTATCGATCATATTTGCATAATATGGTTACGAATTTGTGTTAGATTGATAACTGTGAGTGTAATAAGTATAGTAATTGTCGTTCTGTCGATCATATAAGCATAATATGGCTAATAATATGAGTTAGATTGATAATAATAAGAGTAATAAGTATAGTAATTGTTGTTCTATCGATCACATAAGCATAATATGGCTAATAAAAAGAGTTAGATTGATAATAATAAGAGTAATAAGTATAGTAATTACCGTTCTACCGATCTTATAAGCATAATATGGCTAATAATATGAGTTGGATTGGTAATAATAAGAATAAAAAGTAGAGTAATTGTCGTTCTATCGATCATATAAGCATAGTATGGCTAATAATACGAGTTAGATTGATAATAATAAGAGTAGTAAGTATAGTAATTGTCGTTCTATCGACCACATAAGCATAATATGGCTAATAATATGAGTTAGATTGATAATAATAAGAGTAATAAGTAGAGTAGTTGTCGTTCTATCGATCATATCTGCATAATATGGTTAATAATATGAGTTAGATTGATAATAGTGAGTGTATTAAGTGTAGTAATTGTCGTTCTGTCGATCATATTAGCATAATATGCCTAATAATATGAGTTAGATTGATAATAATAAGGGTAATAAGTATAGTAATTATCGTTCTACCGATCACATCAGCATAATATGCCTAATAATATGAGTTGGATTGATAATAATAAGAGTAAGAAGTAGAGTAATTGAAGTTCTATCGATCATATAAGCATAATATGGCTAATAATATGAGTTGGATTGATAATAATAAGAGTAAGAAGTAGAGTAATTGTCGTTCTATCGATCATATAAGCATAATATGGCTAATAATATGAGTTAGATTGATAATAATAAGGGTAATAAGTACAGTAATAATCGTTCTACCGATCACATAAGCATAATATGGCTAATAATATGAGTTAGATTGATAATAATAAGAATAAAAAGTAGAGTAATTGTCGTTCTATCGATCATATAAGCATAATATGGCTAATAATATGAGTTAGATTGATAATAATAAGAGTAGAGAGTATAGCAATTGTCGTTCTATCGATCATATAATCATAATATTGCTAATAATATGAGTTAGATTGATAATAATAAGAGTAATGAGTATAGTAATTGTCGTTCCATCGATCATATAAGCATAATATGGCTAATAATATGAGTTGGATTGATAATGATAAGAGTAATAAGTATAGTAATTGTAGTTCTATCGATCATATAAGCATAATATGGCTAATAATATGGGTTAGATTGATAATGATAAGAGTAATAAGTATAGAAATTATCGTTCTACCGATCATATAAGCATAATATGGCTAACAATATGAGTTAGATTTATAATAATAAGAGTAATAAGTATAGTAATTGTCGTTCTATCGACCACATAAGCATAATATGGCTAATAATATGAGTTAGATTGATAATAATAAGAGTAATAAGTATAGTAATTGTCGTTCTATCGATCACATAAGCATAATATGGCTAATAAAAAGAGTTAGATTGACAATAATAAGAGTAATAAGTATAGTAATTATCGTTCTACCGATCATATAAGCATAATATGGCTAATAATATGAGTTGGATTGGTAATAATAAGAGTAAGAAGTAGAGTAATTGTCGTTCTATCGATCATATAAGAATAATGTGGCTAATAATATGAGTTAGATTGATAATAACAGGAGTAATGAGTATAGTAATTGTCGTTCTATCGATCATTTAAGCATAATATGGCTAATAATATGAGTGAGATTGATAATAATAAGAGTAATGAGTATAGTAATTGTCGTCCTATCGATCATATAAGCATAATATGGCTTATAATATGAGTTAGATTGATAATAATAAGAGTAATGAGTATAGTAATTGTCGTTCTATAGATCATATCTGCATAATGTGGTTAATAATATCAGTTAGATTGATAATAATAAGAGTAAAAAGTATAGTAATTGTCGTTCTATCAACCATTTATGCATAATATGGCTAATAATATGAGTGAGATTCATAATAATAAGAGTAATAAGTATAGCAATTGTCGTTCTGTCAAGCACATAAGCATAATATGGCTAATAATATGAGTTAGATTCATAATGATAAGAGTAATAAGTATAGCAATTGTCGTTCTGTCGAGCACATAAGCATAATATGGCTAATAATATGAGTTAGATTGATAATAATAAGGGTAATAAGTATAGTAATTGTAGTTCTATCGATCATATAGGCATAATATGGCTAATAATATGAGTTAGATTGATAATAATAAGAGTAATAAGTATAGTAGTTGTCGTTCTATCGATCATATCTGCATAATATGGTTAATAATATGAGTTAGATTGATAATAGTGAGTGTATTAAGTGTAGTAATTGTCGTTCTGTCGATCATATTAGCATAATATGGCTAATAATATGAGTTAGATTGATAATAATAAGAGTAATGAGTATAGTAATTGTCGTCCTATCGATCATATAAGCATAATATGGCTTATAATATGAGTTGGATTGATAATAATAAGAGTAATGAGTATAGCAATTGTCGTTCTTTAGATCATATCTGCATAATATGGTTAATAATATCAGTTAGATTGATAATAATAAGAGTAAAAAGTACAGTAATTGTCGTTCTATCGACCATTTATGCATAATATGGCTAATAATATGAGTGAGATTCATAATAATAAGAGTAATAAGTATAGCAATTGTCGTTCTGTCAAGCACATAAGCATAATATGGCTAATAATATGAGTTAGATTCATAATAATAAGAGTAATAAGTATAGCAATTGTCGTTCTGTCGAGCACATAAGCATAATATGGCTAATAATATGAGTTAGATTGATAATAATAAGGGTAATAAGTATAGTAATTGTAGTTCTATCGATCATATAGGCATAATATGGCTAATAATATGAGTTAGATTGATAATAATAAGAGTAATAAGTATAGTAGTTGTCGTTCTATCGATCATATCTGCATAATATGGTTAATAATATGAGTTAGATTGATAATAGTGAGTGTAATAAGTATAGTAATTGTCGTTCTGTCGATCATATAAGCATAATATGGATAATAATATGAGTTAGATTGATAATAATAAGGGTAATAAGTATAGTAATTATCGTTCTACCGATCACATAAGCATAATATGCCTAATCATATGAGTTGGATTGATAATAATAAGAGTAAGAAGTAGAGTAATTGTCGTTCTATCGATCATATAAGCATAATATGGCTAATAATATTAGTGAGATTGATAATAATAAGAGTAATAAGTATAGTAATTGTCGTTCTATCGATCATATTTGCATAATATGGTTACGAATTTGTGTTAGATTGATAACAGTGAGTGTAATAAGTATAGTAATTGTCGTTCTGTCGATCATATAAGCATAATATGGCTAATAATATGAGTTAGATTGATAATAATAAGAGTAATAAGTATAGTAATTGTTGTTCTATCGATCACATAAGCATAATATGGCTAATAATATGAGTTGGATTGGTAATAATAAGAATAAAAAGTAGAGTAATTGTCGTTCTATCGATCATATAAGCATAGTATGGCTAATAATACGAGTTAGATTGATAATAATAGGAGTAGTAAGTATAGTAATTGTCGTTCTATCGACCACATAAGCATAATATGGCTAATAATATGAGTTGGACTGATAATAATAAGAGTAAGAAGTAGAGTAATTGTCGTTCTATCGATCATATAAGCATAATATGGCTAATAATATGAGTTAGATTGATAATAATAAGAGTAGAGAGTATAGCAATTGTCGTTCTATCGATCATATAATCATAATATTGCTAATAATATGAGTTAGATGGATAATAATAAGAGTAATGAGTATAGTAATTGTCGTTCCATCGATCATATAAGCATAATATGGCTAATAATATGAGTTGGATTGATAATGATAAGAGTAATAAGTATAGTAATTGTAGTTCTATCGATCATATAAGCATAATATGGCTAATAATATGGGTTAGATTGATAATGATAAGTGTAATAAGTATAGAAATTATCGTTCTACCGATCATATAAGCATAATATGGCTAACAATATGAGTTAGATTTATAATAATAAGAGTAATAAGTATAGCAATTGTCGTTCTGTCGAGCACATAAGCATAATATGGCTAATAATATGAGTTAGATTGATAATAATAAGGGTAATAAGTATAGTAATTGTAGTTCTATCGATCATATAGGCATAATATGGCTAATAATATGAGTTAGATTGATAATAATAAGAGTAATAAGTATAGTAGTTGTCGTTCTATCGATCATATCTGCATAATATGGTTAATAATATGAGTTAGATTGATAATAGTGAGTGTAATAAGTATAGTAATTGTCGTTCTGTCGATCATATAAGCATAATATGGCTAATAATATGAGTTAGATTGATAATAATAAGGGTAATAAGTATAGTAATTGTAGTTCTATCGATCATATAGGCATAATATGGCTAATAATATGAGTTAGATTGATAATAATAAGAGTAATAAGTATAGTAGTTGTCGTTCTATCGATCATATCTGCATAATATGGTTAATAATATGAGTTAGATTGATAATAGTGAGTGTATTAAGTGTAGTAATTGTCGTTCTGTCGATCATATTAGCATAATATGGCTAATAATATGAGTTAGATTGATAATAATAAGAGTAATGAGTATAGTAATTGTCGTCCTATCGATCATATAAGCATAATATGGCTTATAATATGAGTTAGATTGATAATAATAAGAGTAATGAGTATAGTAATTGTCGTTCTTTAGATCATATCTGCATAATATGGTTAATAATATCAGTTAGATTGATAATAATAAGAGTAAAAAGTATAGTAATTGTCGTTCTATCGACCATTTATGCATAATATGGCTAATAATATGAGTGAGATTCATAATAATAAGAGTAATAAGTATAGCAATTGTCGTTCTGTCAAGCACATAAGCATAATATGGCTAATAATATGAGTTAGATTCATAATAATAAGAGTAATAAGTATAGCAATTGTCGTTCTGTCGAGCACATAAGCATAATATGGCTAATAATATGAGTTAGATTGATAATAATAAGGGTAATAAGTATAGTAATTGTAGTTCTATCGATCATATAGGCATAATATGGCTAATAATATGAGTTAGATTGATAATAATAAGAGTAATAAGTATAGTAGTTGTCGTTCTGTCGATCATATAAGCATAATATGGCTAATAATATGAGTTAGATTGATAATAATAAGGGTAATAAGTATAGTAATTGTAGTTCTATCGATCATATAGCCATAATATGGCTAATAATATGAGTTAGATTGATAATAATAAGGGTAATAAGTATAGTAATTATCGTTCTACCGATCACATCAGCATAATATGCCTAATAATATGAGTTGGATTGATAATAAGAAGAGTAATAAGTATAGTAATTGTCGTTCTATCGACCACATAAGCATAATATGGCTAATAATATGAGTTAGATTGATAATAAGAAGAGTAATAAGTATAGTAATAGTCGTTCTATCGATCACATAAGCATAATATGGCTGATAATTTGAGTTAGATTGATAATATTAAGAGTAATGAGTATAGTAATTGTCGTTCTATCGATCATATAGGCATAATATGGCTAATAATATGAGTTAGATTGATAATAATAAGAGTAATGAGTATAGTAATTGTCGTTCTATCGATCATATAAGCATAATATGGCTAATAACATGAGTTAGATTGATAATAATAAGAGTAGAGAGTATAGCAATTGTCGTTCTATCGATCATATAATCATAATATGGCTAATAATATGAGTTAGATTGATAATAATAAGAGTAATAAGTACAGTAATTGTAGTTCTATCGATCATATAGGCATAATATGGCTAATAATATGAGTTAGATTGATAATAATAAGAGTAATAAGTACAGTAATTGTAGTTCTATCGATCATATAAGCATAATATGGCTAATAATATGAGTTAGATTGATAATAATGAGAGTAATAAGTATAGTAGTTGTCGTTCTATCGATCATATCTGCATAATATTGTTAATAATATGAGTTAGATTGATAATAGTGAGTGTAATAAGTATAGTAATTGTCGTTCTGTCGATCATATTTGCATAATATGGTTACGAATTTGTGTTAGATTGATAACAGTGAGTGTAATAAGTATAGTAATTGTCGTTCTGTCGATCATATAAGCATAATATGGCTAATAATATGAGTTAGATTGATAATAATAAGAGTAATAAGTATAGTAATTGTTGTTCTATCGATCACATAAGCATAATATGGCTAATAATATGAGTTGGATTGGTAATAATAAGAATAAAAAGTAGAGTAATTGTCGTTCTATCGATCATATAAGCATAGTATGGCTAATAATACGAGTTAGATTGATAATAATAAGAGTAGTAAGTATAGTAATTGTCGTTCTATCGACCACATAAGCATAATATGGCTAATAATATGAGTTGGATTGGTAATAATAAGAATAAAAAGTAGAGTAATTGTCGTTCTATCGATCATATAAGCATAGTATGGCTAATAATACGAGTTAGATTGATAATAATAAGAGAAGTAAGTATAGTAATTGTCGTTCTATCGACCACATAAGCATAATATGGCTAATAATATGAGTTAGATTGATAATAATAAGAGTAATATGTATAGTAATTGTCGTTCTATCGATCACATAAGCATAATATGGCTAATAGAAAGAGTTAGATTGATAATAATAAGAGTAATAAGTATAGTAATTGTCGTTCTATCGATCATATAAGCATAGTATGGCTAATAATACGAGATAGATTGATAATAATAAGAGTAATAAGTATAGTAATTGTCGTGCTATCGACCACATAAGCATAATATGGCTAATAATATGAGTGAGATTGATAATAAGAAGAGTAATAAGTATAGTAATTGTCGTTCTATCGATCACATAAGCATAATATGGCTAATAATATGAGTTAGATTAATAATTATAAGAGAAATGAGTATAGTAATTGTCGTCCTATCGATCATATAAGCATAATATGGCTTATAATATGAGTTAGATTGATAATAATAAGAGTAATGAGTATAGTAATTGTCGTTCTATAGATCATATCTGCATAATATGGTTAATAATATCAGTTAGATTGATAATAATAAGAGTAAAAAGTATAGTAATTGTCGTTCTATCGATCATATAAGCATAATATGGCTAATAATACGAGTTAGATTGATAATAATAAGAGTAGTAAGTATAGTAGTTGTCGTTCTATCGACCACATAAGCATAATATGGCTAATAATATGAGTTGGATTGATAATGATAAGAGTAATAAGTATAGTAATTGTAGTTCTATCGATCATATAAGCATAATATGGCTAATAATATGGGTTAGATTGATAATGATAAGAGTAATAAGTATAGAAATTATCGTTCTACCGATCATATAAGCATAATATGGCTAACAATATGAGTTAGATTTATAATAATAAGAGTAATAAGTATAGTAATTGTCGTTCTATCGACCACATAAGCATAATATGGCTAATAATATGAGTTAGATTGATAATAATAAGAGTAATAAGTATAGTAATTGTCGTTCTATCGATCACATAAGCATAATATGGCTAATAAAAAGAGTTAGATTGATAATAATAAGAGTAATAAGTATAGTAATTATCGTTCTACCGATCATATAAGCATAATATGGCTAATAATATGAGTTGGATTGGTAATAATAAGAATAAAAAGTAGAGTAATTGTCGTTCTATCGATCATATAAGCATAGTATGGCTAATAATACGAGTTAGATTGATAATAATAAGAGTAGTAAGTATAGTAATTGTCGTTCTATCGACCACATAAGCATAATATGGCTAATAATATGAGTTAGATTGATAATAATAAGAGTAATATGTATAGTAATTGTCGTTCTATCGATCACATAAGCATAATATGGCTAATAGAAAGAGTTAGATTGATAATAATAAGAGTAATAAGTATAGTAATTGTCGTTCTATCGATCATATAAGCATAGTATGGCTAATAATACGAGATGGATTGATAATAATAAGAGTAATAAGTATAGTAATTGTCGTGCTATCGACCACATAAGCATAATATGGCTAATAATATGAGTGAGATTGATAATAAGAAGAGTAATAAGTATAGTAATTGTCGTTCTATCGATCACATAAGCATAATATGGCTAATAATATGAGTTGGATTGATAATAATAAGAGTAAGAAGTAGAGTAATTGTCGTTCTATCGATCATATAATAATAATATGGCTAATAATATGAGTTAGATTGATAATAATAAGGGTAATAAGTATAGTAATAATCGTTCTACCGATCACATAAGCATAATATGGCTAATAATATGAGTTAGATTGATAATAATAAGAAGAAAAAGTAGAGTAATTGTCGTTCTATCGATCATATAAGCATAATATGGCTAATAATATGAGTTAGATAAATAATAATAAGAGTAGAGAGTATAGCAATTGTCGTTCTATCGATCATATAATCATAATATTGCTAATAATATGAGTTAGATTGATAATAATAAGAGTAATGAGTATAGTAATTGTCGTTCTATCGATCATATAAGCATAATATGGCTAATAATATGAGTTGGATTGATAATGATAAGAGTAATAAGTATAGTAATTGTAGTTCTATCGATCATATAAGCATAATATGGCTAATAATATGGGTTAGATTGATAATGATAAGAGTAATAAGTATAGAAATTATCGTTCTACCGATCATATAAGCATAATATGGCTAACAATATGAGTTAGATTGATAATAATAAGAGTACTAAGTATAGTAATTGTCGTTCTATCGACCACATAAGCATAATATGGCTAATAATATGAGTTAGATTGATAATAATAAGAGTAATGAGTATAGTAATTGTCGTTCTACCGATCACATCAGCATAATATGCCTAATAATATGAGTTGGATTGATAATAAGAAGAGTAATAAGTATAGTAATTGTCGTTCTATCGACCACATAAGCATAATATGGCTAATAATATGAGTTAGATTGATAATAAGAAGAGTAATAAGTATAGTAATAGTCGTTCTATCGATCACATAAGCATAATATGGCTGATAATTTGAGTTAGATTGATAATATTAAGAGTAATGAGTATAGTAATTGTCGTTCTATCGATCATATAGGCATAATATGGCTAATAATATGAGTTAGATTGATAATAATAAGAGTAATGAGTATAGTAATTGTCGTTCTATCGATCATATAAGCATAATATGGCTAATAACATGAGTTAGATTGATAATAATAAGAGTAGAGAGTATAGCAATTGTCGTTCTATCGATCATATAATCATAATATGGCTAATAATATGAGTTAGATTGATAATAATAAGAGTAATAAGTACAGTAATTGTAGTTCTATCGATCATATAGGCATAATATGGCTAATAATATGAGTTAGATTGATAATAATAAGAGTAATAAGTACAGTAATTGTAGTTCTATCGATCATATAAGCATAATATGGCTAATAATATGAGTTAGATTGATAATAATGAGAGTAATAAGTATAGTAGTTGTCGTTCTATCGATCATATCTGCATAATATTGTTAATAATATGAGTTAGATTGATAATAGTGAGTGTAATAAGTATAGTAATTGTCGTTCTGTCGATCATATTTGCATAATATGGTTACGAATTTGTGTTAGATTGATAACAGTGAGTGTAATAAGTATAGTAATTGTCGTTCTGTCGATCATATAAGCATAATATGGCTAATAATATGAGTTAGATTGATAATAATAAGAGTAATAAGTATAGTAATTGTTGTTCTATCGATCACATAAGCATAATATGGCTAATAATATGAGTTGGATTGGTAATAATAAGAATAAAAAGTAGAGTAATTGTCGTTCTATCGATCATATAAGCATAGTATGGCTAATAATACGAGTTAGATTGATAATAATAAGAGTAGTAAGTATAGTAATTGTCGTTCTATCGACCACATAAGCATAATATGGCTAATAATATGAGTTGGATTGGTAATAATAAGAATAAAAAGTAGAGTAATTGTCGTTCTATCGATCATATAAGCATAGTATGGCTAATAATACGAGTTAGATTGATAATAATAAGAGAAGTAAGTATAGTAATTGTCGTTCTATCGACCACATAAGCATAATATGGCTAATAATATGAGTTAGATTGATAATAATAAGAGTAATATGTATAGTAATTGTCGTTCTATCGATCACATAAGCATAATATGGCTAATAGAAAGAGTTAGATTGATAATAATAAGAGTAATAAGTATAGTAATTGTCGTTCTATCGATCATATAAGCATAGTATGGCTAATAATACGAGATAGATTGATAATAATAAGAGTAATAAGTATAGTAATTGTCGTGCTATCGACCACATAAGCATAATATGGCTAATAATATGAGTGAGATTGATAATAAGAAGAGTAATAAGTATAGTAATTGTCGTTCTATCGATCACATAAGCATAATATGGCTAATAATATGAGTTAGATTAATAATTATAAGAGAAATGAGTATAGTAATTGTCGTCCTATCGATCATATAAGCATAATATGGCTTATAATATGAGTTAGATTGATAATAATAAGAGTAATGAGTATAGTAATTGTCGTTCTATAGATCATATCTGCATAATATGGTTAATAATATCAGTTAGATTGATAATAATAAGAGTAAAAAGTATAGTAATTGTCGTTCTGTCGATCATATAAGCATAATATGGCTAATAATACGAGTTAGATTGATAATAATAAGAGTAGTAAGTATAGTAATTGTCGTTCTATCGACCACATAAGCATAATATGGCTAATAATATGAGTTGGATTGATAATGATAAGAGTAATAAGTATAGTAATTGTAGTTCTATCGATCATATAAGCATAATATGGCTAATAATATGGGTTAGATTGATAATGATAAGAGTAATAAGTATAGAAATTATCGTTCTACCGATCATATAAGCATAATATGGCTAACAATATGAGTTAGATTTATAATAATAAGAGTAATAAGTATAGTAATTGTCGTTCTATCGACCACATAAGCATAATATGGCTAATAATATGAGTTAGATTGATAATAATAAGAGTAATAAGTATAGTAATTGTCGTTCTATCGATCACATAAGCATAATATGGCTAATAAAAAGAGTTAGATTGATAATAATAAGAGTAATAAGTATAGTAATTATCGTTCTACCGATCATATAAGCATAATATGGCTAATAATATGAGTTGGATTGGTAATAATAAGAATAAAAAGTAGAGTAATTGTCGTTCTATCGATCATATAAGCATAGTATGGCTAATAATACGAGTTAGATTGATAATAATAAGAGTAGTAAGTATAGTAATTGTCGTTCTATCGACCACATAAGCATAATATGGCTAATAATATGAGTTAGATTGATAATAATAAGAGTAATATGTATAGTAATTGTCGTTCTATCGATCACATAAGCATAATATGGCTAATAGAAAGAGTTAGATTGATAATAATAAGAGTAATAAGTATAGTAATTGTCGTTCTATCGATCATATAAGCATAGTATGGCTAATAATACGAGATGGATTGATAATAATAAGAGTAATAAGTATAGTAATTGTCGTGCTATCGACCACATAAGCATAATATGGCTAATAATATGAGTGAGATTGATAATAAGAAGAGTAATAAGTATAGTAATTGTCGTTCTATCGATCACATAAGCATAATATGGCTAATAATATGAGTTGGATTGATAATAATAAGAGTAAGAAGTAGAGTAATTGTCGTTCTATCGATCATATAAGAATAATATGGCTAATAATATGAGTTAGATTGATAATAATAAGGGTATAATAAGTATAGTAATAATCGTTCTACCGATCACATAAGCATAATATGGCTAATAATATGAGTTAGATTGATAATAATAAGAAGAAAAAGTAGAGTAATTGTCGTTCTATCGATCATATAAGCATAATATGGCTAATAATATGAGTTAGATAAATAATAATAAGAGTAGAGAGTATAGCAATTGTCGTTCTATCGATCATATAATCATAATATTGCTAATAATATGAGTTAGATTGATAATAATAAGAGTAATGAGTATAGTAATTGTCGTTCTATCGATCATATAAGCATAATATGGCTAATAATATGAGTTGGATTGATAATGATAAGAGTAATAAGTATAGTAATTGTAGTTCTATCGATCATATAAGCATAATATGGCTAATAATATGGGTTAGATTGATAATGATAAGAGTAATAAGTATAGAAATTATCGTTCTACCGATCATATAAGCATAATATGGCTAACAATATGAGTTAGATTGATAATAATAAGAGTACTAAGTATAGTAATTGTCGTTCTATCGACCACATAAGCATAATATGGCTAATAATATGAGTTAGATTGATAATAATAAGAGTAATGAGTATAGTAATTGTCGTTCTACCGATCACATCAGCATAATATGCCTAATAATATGAGTTGGATTGATAATAAGAAGAGTAATAAGTATAGTAATTGTCGTTCTATCGACCACATAAGCATAATATGGCTAATAATATGAGTTAGATTGATAATAAGAAGAGTAATAAGTATAGTAATAGTCGTTCTATCGATCATATAGGCATAATATGGCTAATAATATGAGTTAGATTGATAATAATAAGAGTAATGAGTATAGTAATTGTCGTTCTATCGATCATATAAGCATAATATGGCTAATAACATGAGTTAGATTGATAATAATAAGAGTAGAGAGTATAGCAATTGTCGTTCTATCGATCATATAATCATAATATGGCTAATAATATGAGTTAGATTGATAATAATAAGAGTAATAAGTACAGTAATTGTAGTTCTATCGATCATATAGGCATAATATGGCTAATAATATGAGTTAGATTGATAATAATAAGAGTAATAAGTACAGTAATTGTAGTTCTATCGATCATATAAGCATAATATGGCTAATAATATGAGTTAGATTGATAATAATGAGAGTAATAAGTATAGTAGTTGTCGTTCTATCGATCATATCTGCATAATATTGTTAATAATATGAGTTAGATTGATAATAGTGAGTGTAATAAGTATAGTAATTGTCGTTCTGTCGATCATATTTGCATAATATGGTTACGAATTTGTGTTAGATTGATAACAGTGAGTGTAATAAGTATAGTAATTGTCGTTCTGTCGATCATATAAGCATAATATGGCTAATAATATGAGTTAGATTGATAATAATAAGAGTAATAAGTATAGTAATTGTTGTTCTATCGATCACATAAGCATAATATGGCTAATAATATGAGTTGGATTGGTAATAATAAGAATAAAAAGTAGAGTAATTGTCGTTCTATCGATCATATAAGCATAGTATGGCTAATAATACGAGTTAGATTGATAATAATAAGAGTAGTAAGTATAGTAATTGTCGTTCTATCGACCACATAAGCATAATATGGCTAATAATATGAGTTGGATTGGTAATAATAAGAATAAAAAGTAGAGTAATTGTCGTTCTATCGATCATATAAGCATAGTATGGCTAATAGAAAGAGTTAGATTGATAATAATAAGAGTAATAAGTATAGTAATTGTCGTTCTATCGATCATATAAGCATAGTATGGCTAATAATACGAGATAGATTGATAATAATAAGAGTAATAAGTATAGTAATTGTCGTGCTATCGACCACATAAGCATAATATGGCTAATAATATGAGTGAGATTGATAATAAGAAGAGTAATAAGTATAGTAATTGTCGTTCTATCGATCACATAAGCATAATATGGCTAATAATATGAGTTAGATTAATAATTATAAGAGAAATGAGTATAGTAATTGTCGTCCTATCGATCATATAAGCATAATATGGCTTATAATATGAGTTAGATTGATAATAATAAGAGTAATGAGTATAGTAATTGTCGTTCTATAGATCATATCTGCATAATATGGTTAATAATATCAGTTAGATTGATAATAATAAGAGTAAAAAGTATAGTAATTGTCGTTCTATCGATCATATAAGCATAATATGGCTAATAATACGAGTTAGATTGATAATAATAAGAGTAGTAAGTATAGTAATTGTCGTTCTATCGACCACATAAGCATAATATGGCTAATAATATGAGTTGGATTGATAATGATAAGAGTAATAAGTATAGTAATTGTAGTTCTATCGATCATATAAGCATAATATGGCTAATAATATGGGTTAGATTGATAATGATAAGAGTAATAAGTATAGAAATTATCGTTCTACCGATCATATAAGCATAATATGGCTAACAATATGAGTTAGATTTATAATAATAAG